>NC_056728.1:1854019198-1854084198 GCF_019279795.1 Protopterus annectens
GGACTAGGCCGGTACACATGGTGTTCAGAATTTGGGGCACTGCAAAATGGCACACATGTGTAGGCCATAGTTGTCAAGCAGCTGCAAAAAGGCTGAGGATGGGGAGGGGGTGTCATCCTGAAACACAAACGTGCACTGAAGCAGAGATCCAAAACTCACTAAGAATGGCTGTATCTGCACACAGTGAAGGTCTTGAATTGTGGCAGACATAATCCTGACTCCACAGCAATAGTGACGGCACTGGTGACCTCCAAGGGCTGTGCACATGAGTTGACCTTGCAATCATGCAGAGTTGGGGGACATTTGTAGGGCAGAGTGACCAAATACTGGCAAATGCAGATGGCCCATGCTAGTATACCCCTTCCAGGAATAGTGACTGCTGTAATACACATAACCGTTGGTGCAAAAAAACATCATGATAAGGGTGTGCACACATATGCACCCACAAATTGTATGCATCTCAATCAGCATCTGTACAGCTAACACATTTGTTTGATACTACATTTGACTGCACAGGTCATATGTCACATATCAGGTTTGTGTAATGTTAACATATGCAGTAATGTGGCCCCATGGCATATCAGGGAAGAGGGTGCCATATCAATAAGGGCATGCACACTCCCTATAGCCATGGTAGGGTTTAAAGGTGGTCAATGTAATTGTATTTTATTGATTATTGATGAGATCTGTAAATCAGAGATCAGGCATTCACAAATGACATCTGTCCACATATCATCCCAGGTATGTGTCAGACAAACATATAGGGGCTGTGAGCAGCAGAGCAAACATAACTGATACACATATACACATTCAGTAATGGTGTGTACACTTGTGAGGTATGATCCACAGTACATGCCAGGGTGCCAAACAGGTGCACAGCAATACTGTGTACATGGGGGCAGTGTGTTCCAGGGCAAGGGGAATATCCTACTAACACAACCCATGCATCACAGAGATGCATAATGTTGGTAACAGGGATTGACTAAAGCTGCACTGCATGCTGTTGAGTGCCATATGTCATGCATGTTGACAGATGGGTAATGAGAGGTCTGTGTGTAATATTTATTTTATTTATTTATTTTATTTTACATTTGTTGACCGGGCTAGTCTAACTGGATACATGTCCATTTTCAGTAGAGGCCCGGGGAGAAAAGCTCCAAGAAGCAATAATGACAACAATGCAGTAAAATTAAAATTGGTACAATGTTTACATTAAAAGATAGGGTTAAGCAGAGTTATTTAGAAACATTTAGGCTAGAATAAAATACCATGACTAGAAACAAAAAAACAGAAAAAAAAATATCTTTGTGCAACCTCACCTGTAAGTGTATGTGGGTTAATTTGTCTGTAAGTGATATCTGGTGGAGTGAAGAGGAGATGATGTATGTAGAATGTGTGTGTGTGTGTGTGTGTGTGTGTGTGTGTGTGTGTGTGTGTGTGTGTGTGTGTGTGTGTGTTTGTGTGTGTGTCCATGTATGCACATGTGTGAGTGTGGAGTTGTTCGTACCTCTTAACTTCCCTTAGAAATTGTGCAGTAGATGGAAATAGACACATTAGACACCAGGAATACTTTTCTGAAATGTAATCACAGGAAAGCTGATAGAATAATAAAGTCTGCAGTATGACAGATACATTAGGAGGGAAATTGCAATTAGCAGAAAGGTGAAAGAATACCCAAGTATGCAGCACTAAAGATGCATTGGGGAATTACTAGACAACACCAGAGTGTTTCCAAATATTACTGTAGTCCACATAAAAAGTTAATAGAGCAAGAACTCTTGCATCTACTGAACAATAGTTAAGTATGAAACTCCAGTGAGTGACATTATTGACTGACTGTAGTAGCCCATAACATATGGGGGTCATGCTCAAGACATCTGGACAAAACATAGGATGAACATTTGATGACATCAGGGAGTCTTTGAAAAAATGACTCTAATCAAGCTAAAGAGTTAATGGACTAACAGGTCATGTTTTGTGATCACTTTTCTGAGCAATAAGAAGAATGATATGTTAATGATTGGTATTATTGACTGTAATTATTCAAGACTGATACAGGATGGGGAAAATAAGAGAAAAAAATAGGGACATTATGTAAACAAAGGGATAGGTAAGTAGTATGGTGGAATTCCAGGGTGTGTGTGTGTGTGTGTGTGTGTGTGTGTGTGTGTGTGTGTGTGTGTGTGTGTGTGTGTGTGTGTGTGTGTGTGTGTGTACTGTTAAGCAATGACATACAGGTCTTAAAGTGCGTTTCTTGTTTTCCCCTCACAGGTGGCGAGGTGGGTTAGTGTACCTCCTGCAGGCAATCTGATGCTGGTGTCCATACAGACACTGAAAATGTTGATAGGTGTGTTGAGGCACAGGCGGGGTTGTCAGGGGCAGAAGCTGTGCCATTGTTTGACATCCCACTGTTATCCACCCCATCCCCGCACACAGTCACATTGCCTATACATACCCCATTACCAGTGGCCAAAGCTGAGGGACAGTTGGCGGTTGGTGGCATGGGACAGGACAGTGTCGTATCTATGGCACATGTGTCTGGACACAGCAGCCATAGTTGGATATCTGGTGGGGTACCACATAGGCAGATGTACAGGGGTGCTCATTGAAGGGTTGCTGGACATCATGCCCCTGGCAGAAGTGCCACATCTGGTGCCACCAGATGCATGTTTTAGGCCATCATGGAGGTGCAGGCACATATGGAAAGGTACACCAGACAGGATCTGAGGCTGCAGAGGGCTACTCATTCAGCTGTTACTGACAACATCCGTGACCTTGCAGGTGCCCTCCATTATTTTGCAGAGGTCATGAATAGACAGTTGGGTGAGATGGTGGGAATCCTTGACCATGGAATGTCTGTGCTCGAGTATATGGTTGGATTTGTGCGACAGCCACATGGATGTAGGCCAGCAACACCAACAGCTGGAGGTTGACGTGGACATGCCAGAACAGAGAGCCACTCCGTAGTGGCAGTACCAGCCCCAGCACTGCAGGGGGTGCTGTCCACACCACACCACAGCAGGCCACGTGCACATGGCCCTGGCTGGTCCCAAGAGGGACTTGGATCCAGTGGGCATATCATCATCAGGAGAGAGTACCATATCATGGCTTGTACCTGCGGGTGCCTGTAGAACCCCTGGCAGGCACAGTTCTCATGTCCTTGGCTGGAGATGATGAAATACACACCCTGCCAGGTACAGTCTGCAGCTGTCCAACAAACCCCTGTATAGGGCAGCCACATGGCAGAACTGTGTGCATGCATACACACACACATTACCAACACAGCTAGGGAAACCCCATACATACACACACCACATCACAACAGCCCAATTAAAAATTAAACCACTCTCTCTGAGACACATGGCGTCAAATGTATGGCTCAGCCTAAGTCTCTGGCAAACCAACAACACACCCTATGCATATGATGATACCTGTGCCACATTCCTGTCATCCATAGCACTGATGCAGGGATAGGCTAATATGGTTCTGATGCACATGCTGTGTAGCATGTTGTCAGCAGTAAAGTTTAATGCTTACATGTCAGGAAGTGTAGCTGTCCAGCCATGATGCATTATAGCTTTTATTAGCACTGAGGGATTGTGGTTTCCATAATGTATTCCATTTGTGTTGTAGGTATCCTTGTGTCAGCAGGATGATGGTTTGATGCTGTATCCTACAAGGTGTATGTCACTGTGGTGACACCTTGGCTGTGCCATATCCTGGGTACAGTTGACCATGTCACAGGTCTGTATAACAGTTAACTGCATGTGCCACATGGCTGATAGTTCTAGGGGTGTATACAGGTGAGTGCATGGTGGCTGATGTCAGCAGCCCTTCTACAGTGGCCAATGGAAAGTGTACTGGGTGGTACACACCACATGCTTGTGTATAACACACACAGAGGATTTGGTGTTGATGCAATACACAGAGAATACTGTACACATGGATGCATGTACCTGTGCAAGGAACTCATTTTAGCCTATGTAATTCCACCAAGACAGAATAGGCACAACAACACATTGGGAAATAAGCCTTCTGCTAGTTTAATGTCATTGACCATGGTACTGGCAGGGTATATGTCCCCTTCCCCAATGTCCTCAACTCGGTAAACATAGGTGTGCTGGTGTGGGTAGTACAGCCCTAGCCTTTGGAGGGTGTGAGGTGCTGTAAAACCACAGATAGTATGATAGACAACTACGTAACCTGTTAACATGAACTGTACAGTATTACAGCCAGCTAAGTGGGGGGATACACTCAACAGTAACTGCAATGATGGTGGCTGAGTCCACAAGAGCCACACCCAGCTATATATACTAACCCCAGTATCACTGTACACCTATACATTAGGGAAGAGGGCATTTACATATCTACCACTAGTTGTGATGGCATGTATTTCCACAGGATGATACCTGTGAAATGTTAGCATTTGCCAGGCAGTTCTCAGACAGATGACCTCCTGGGACATGTATATTCTGTAAACGGATGTAGATTCCTTCACATACACACATATAATCTTATTTGGCAACACTGGGACTAGAACAACTACCTAGGTATGTAGTGCTGCTGATGTGTGTGGTCTTAACTGCACACACCTCACAGCTTTTAGGATGAGGTGTGTTCCAGGTTACATGTTACTTGAAGAACATCCCCAGGCCTGTACAGTATGGTAATGGGGGAATGTACTGGTTGTTTATGGACAATACATAGTGTGACATACTGTCATATACACACTGACAAACAAATAACAGTCATAAACACATCTGAGAGACCTGGGCTTATCAGTGCTAACTACCATGTCAGTGTGTCCATTCTGTTACAGATAAGTTGCACACAGCACATGCATAACTGAGCTGGATAGTGTTATCAGTTACCTGTGTGGTTGATGGTGACAGTGGTCCCCATACAGTGGAAAATGGGACATGTACTAGCAGTATCATGGTGTAAAGACAGTATAACCAGCACCCACACCCCACAGTGTATATTGTACCCACTGAAACCCATGATAATACTCTGACATACCCACCATCACACATTGACCAGGACTGCAATACAACCCCTTGTCTATCCCAAGAGTGCTAATACAGGGATATGCATCTAATGCACATGCTACAGGGAGTGTAGGGTGATGCATTATCATGGCTCTCCTATGGTCAGCAACATCCCTATCCCTAATACTGTGTGGCAAGGTGTATTGTATTAGGAGAATGTGGCCTCAGAATGCTGTATCCTACAAATATACACACATGCGCACACATATACACACTTGCCAGAACTCAGAGAGTATCCCATGCCTATCAACCCATTTGTACAACAGTGTTGTAATGGTACTGCAAGCCCCAGGTAACTCTTAGGGTGAAGAGTGTAACAAGGTACATGTAATATCCGGTACAGCAGCAGCCATATCTAACTATGGTAGTGGGGGGTGTGGTGCGTGTGAAGGGCATCTGGGTATTATCAACTACAGGTCTACAAACACACAGACACTGTTATTTTCAGTAATGCACATGTACACATTTGCCAATACTGGGACCCATTGGTGCAGGTGTTCATAGGTGTGTACCAGGCTATAGTCCTTGGAGAGATGGGAAGTGCAGGGGATATGTGTACAGTGGTATCATGCCACTTGCCATGTGCCAGCAGGCCATCTATCAACAGATACCACAGGGGTGATACTCAGGGTGAGAGTTACATGCAACATCCAATCATCTGGTTGCCTATTGCAGAGTGCCAGTGAGGTGCTCCAGTTGACATGTATGCAACATGTATTACATAACATGGTCAGTGTCTGTCTTGGAGACCTGTACTCAGAAATGTTCTGTTGACTGTGGTAGTGTAGATGAGGTATCCATGGCATGTGGTGCATACAGGGTGTGGATTCTTAGCTTTGGCATTCATAGCACAGGTGGGCAGACATGTTTGTGTCACTCAAACATAGATTGCCTGTATGCAGCCAAGATGGAGTCCCAACATTTGCACGTCTGCACAGAGGACAGCCAGATATCAGCTAGCCAACTGGTTATGCGGTAGGATGACTGTTAACAGATGTTTGACACTGATAGGTATGCCATTACTACATGACAGCAGCCCTCAATGACATGTCCTATACACACAGTAGTCTACAGTTAATATCCACATATCAGATCAATATCCAGTAGCAAATACTTAATGATGCATAGCTCACACACCAAGAACACGATAGTCAGGATTCAGAGTTCATCTTTGCATACAGGGGTGTTTGGCTCCAGGACTACAATCTGCAATCTACTCTTACTTGGGAATGCACTGTCAACAGTAGTAATGTAATGATACACTACATGCCCATGTGACTGCATATAACCTGGGATTCTACCTAGGTATGAAACACATTCAAATGGAAAAGAGTGTTGTACAAGCCATATATGCCCAGGTGTCCCAGACAGTAGATTCACACCTCTTGCTACTGTAATGACAGTACATAGACACATGTTATGTACGTGGAATTAAATACACTTATTAGAGATGTCATTACCCTGTTATTTTATCAAACTGGAATGTGAGCACTGGTTACCAGGGCAGAACCCTGCTTAGCAGGTTTCAGCATTGTTGCAATATGAATACTAAGCAGATTTGTGGACTGGTAAGTGAAGCTGAAACGGTGTAAGCACCTTTTTTGTTTAACCGTATGTTAGCAGTGCTTACCGTCATGCAAACCTGAAAAAACACACTTAAAGTTGCTCAAAACTGCCTTAACCACTCTGTATCCAACAGCCCTTGTTCTGCCCTGGAAGAAAATAAACAGCCCTTGAACCCAGGACCCTGTACAATATAGTCACAGCAGTTAACCACTAAGCCATCTCAGCTGTGAAGACAGTTGCTTTTTCCAATATATCTATCAGTACACATACTGAATAGTATTGAACAACTGCTATGACTTCTACAATTGTGTAGTACTTTTTAGTGATATTACTGTTGAATCACGTATGTTGTTATATCTAAATATACACATATCAGACAAATATGGTGTGGTATATCTGGGAAGGTATATACAATAGGTTCCTAGGGTCATAGGCTAGTACTAGGCTAACTGGCCTTGCAAGCCATTTTAAGCCTAGCCAGTTATCCCCTGTGAGATTCAAACCCTGTACCTTGTGTTTGTAAGGCAAACACCTTAACCATTAGGCCACCCTCCCAACCCAATAGTCATGTTAACACATAAGGATATGGATATATATATATATATAAATATATATATATATATATATATATATATATATATATATATATATATATATATATATACATATATATGTACATGTACATATATGTATATATATATATATATATATATATATATATATGTATTTATATACATCTGTATATTGTGTTATATATATGGTCATATATAGGGGTCTATATTATAATATCGAAGTCTTAAAAACTTTGAATGTTATAATATCGACCCCAATTCAGGGAACACTTGAAATAGCGAAGCTGCAGAACACCTAATACTTTCCTAGGAAAAGTATTCGGTGGGCCGTTTCTGCGGCTTCACTATTTCGACTGTGGTGCTGCGGTGCGAAGGTGATGGACCAGGTTAAGGTAAGTGTGCGAACAGACTGAGGTAAGGTATATATATATATATATATATATATATATATATATATATATATATATATATATATGTGTGTGTGTGTGTGTGTGTGTGTATGTATATATATATATATATATATGTGTGTGTGTGTATATATATATATATATATATATATATATATATATATATATATTTATACACATACATATATATGTATAACATATGTCCATAACATGTAGTGGAGTCATAATTCAGCACCAATAGTCACAACCTCTTAGTGCAAGGGGATATCATTTAAGTATTGCAGGTATAAATGTAGACTGTTGCTACTGTAACAGGGGTTATCTTAACAGGAATGTTGTGTGTGAAGTCACATCTGATATTGACATGTACACCATCAGTTACTGGCAGACATAAGATCATCATAGTGCAGTAACACAGATATCACAGTAATGATCCTGTGGAATACATCAGAGATATGACCAATAAATGTGGACAGTCTGACACACTCTGGTTTGTCCAGAGGTATACACAAAACCCCTTAGTGAAAGACGTGTGGACCAAGCCTGACAAAGTGGATGTTTACAGCCATGTAAATGGGGATATTATTAAAATACTGGAATAGATAAGCTCACACAGTTTATGCATTCACCCACTGCTGTCTGTTCTGACACATAATAACTGGAGGAGCACAGGTCACAAGTCCATATACTACCCACTAGTTAGTGACATACATCTGTACGGCATCCCACTGCTTTGTCAGAAATACACAACAGTTATGGTGGCCCAGCAATAGTACATCTGACAAATATCTGGACATAACATCACACTGGGTAAGTACGCTGAGCTGCTAGGCATGTCACAAAGCACTGTGCAAACTACAGGCAGACTGCCACACTAGCCTATATTTCTTATGGGGAAATACACATGTACCTGCAAATATATTAGGGTCTACAGGCATGTAACAGCATGGAGTAACAGACACCTGTGTGAAAGCACATACCCACAACCAATCTGAACACAGCCACAGTCACATATGGCAAGTGTGCTTAATATTACAGTATATGGACTGTGTGATCAACACCATCCTCATATGTGCCACTCACACACTAACCCTACATATACTGGGCCAATACACAGTGTATTCTGATACCTGACTGTGGTATGGGACATGTGTCAGTTTGGCCCTACAAACATGTACGCCCATAGGGTACCATACACTGGTGCAGCATGCAACATCAGATAGAACAGGACCAAGAACAATGACATCTACAACAGTCTGTACACAGGCCAAGGTACATATTCACAATACACACTCTGTCAGCAATCACCATAAGTACACAGACCTCACTACTGTACACACTACAACAGAATGTCCAGGTTTTGTCCTCAAATGTAAGTCCTACTATACATGACATGTCTAGCAGTCTAATATCTCACTGGCTTGTTATCAGGTATGATATCAGTAAATAATAGTGTACTGAACATATGCACCTCTACTGCATGACATACGTACAAAGGATGACAGAATTGTGGCTGAAGGCAGAAACAGAGGGCCAATATTGACATGTTGCTGTGATAAACTCATACATTCACTGGTGTAACAGGGTTTGTTGTGACATATGTCTTATGCAGGATATGAAGTCAGTAACCCACATGGCTGTAACCATGTACTGACTGTAATCCTCAGAGTATGCTACTGCATTTCTAAAGATAGGACATGTGTGAGCAACACAACACATGTAAGACTCCAAACACTGGCCAGTCTGCAGATAGCCCTACAGGTGGGAGTTTCCTCAACCACATAACACTGTCATGACAGATATTAAATCATGTAGACCAGCCATATCCACACAAACCCTGTTAAACCAACAGTACTTCAAATGTAGAAGAGCAAGACTTACATTCTGTCCTCATGTCTGGAACATCTCCCTCCTGTTTGTTGGCCTGTCTCCACAGTGTATTTTATAAGAGGTATATCCCACTACCCTCTATTATGTTGCTTGTCAAACACTGACATGAAGTCCTGCTCACAGTGAATGAAAAGGGCCAACACCTACATGATGTTCCTAGTTATAGGAGTGTTTCCATGCAATTGTTTATGGGAATGTTACCACAGCTGTTCCACATGTAATCAGCTAATGGGGGACTGCAATTTATGCACAGGCCATCAGCTGATCATGAGCATCACTTACAAAACACAAGCTGCTGCCTAAGCAAAGCAGGTGTACTTTTCCACATACACCAGAGCAGGAGTGAGAGAGACAGACAGAGACAAAGTAAGAAAGGAAGGGAGTAGGAGAGTAAGTGCTAAGCATGCTTGTGTCACACACTTACCAGTATGGGGTTTCAAACCCCTGCCTGACTATGCATTGCTATTACATTTTTATGCAGTTATTGGATGCGCCACAGAGCTTACATGTTGGAGAGCTGTCCAAAGGTACCTTTGAAGGTGAGTGACATCAGCAACAGTGATAAAGGAGGTGACATCAGCAACAACGATAAAGGATGGATAAGGTAAGTGTAGTACATGTGCTTGTCCACAAAAGCAGGTGTCAAGGAAGACACAACCACACTCTCTCAGGGACTCACACACATTATCAGAGTTGATAGGGTCAGGATTAGAATTCCTAACTAACTAGTTTGCTACACTACAGTATTATGCAGGTATCACATGCACCACAGAGGTTATGAGGCTGATATATGGGCAAAGGGTATGTCAAGGTGACTGACATCAGAAGGCATGCTGCAGTAGGGCAATGGAAGGTGTAGTGAGTGTAAATAGCTTCCAAATCATTAATCCCACACACAGATTTGCCAGTACTGACATGTATGGGTTCATTGCTTCACAGGTGTGTAGTAGTTGACTGTACCAGAAGGCTGTACAAGGCTAAGCAAAGGGTATACCTTGGCATCAGGTTACATGACAATGGCCTGCAGTGTGGCTCAGGGGTGTAGTCCCTGGATTGGCCCACACAGGTGGGTATTCTATTCACCATCCACTTATCTGGATTACTATTGTGGGTGGCCAGTGCTGTGCAATGCTTGCCATGTATGTGTTCTATATTCCATAACATGGACAATGTCTGGGTTGTGCACATTTCCCACATGCATGCTCTGTGACATGTGGAAATGTACCTAGGGTGTCTGGGGCTTGTTGTCTGGACAGATTATTATCATCTGATGTGGCATTCCTGACCTCATGTGGTGAGAACTGGCTATGGAACTGAGGTTGATCCTGCACCTATATTGATAACATGATACAGGTATTTGCTGGTGTTAATGGCATCTGTCCATACAGGGCATGTTTATAAGGCATGGTATTTTCTTTGTGGGTTACATTTGCTGACTCTACAGTTGTTGTAGGTGTCCCGTGGGGAACATAGCAAAGGACCACTGAAAGCAATTATTTGCCTATTGTAAGGATGTAACAGGGTGCCATGTCCTCTGTAGTCCACTGCAATCACACAGTGGATATTATCTGTGGGTAATATGTAGAGAACTACCAACATAGTGGTTGTTGCCTAGCCAAGTGTGTGTGTGTATGAAACTTTTGTGGATAGTGTTCTCTGGGTAATACAAGAGTTACCTATGTTGTTCCCCAATCCATAATGTCACATGTAGGGGTATGGATTGTCTACACCATCCTCTCTGTCCTCAATATAAGAAATTTGCAAAACCTGCCCCACAATGAGTCCTGTTATTACACAATCATAGCTACAACCACACAGGATACTGATGTCAAACACACACACACACACACACACACACACACACACACACACACACACACACACACACACACACACACACTTACTTGATAGTACTGAGATTCAACCCCCTACCTAGCTATGTATTGCTACTACAGTGTACTACATTTATCACACACAGCACGGAGCTTATAGGGTTAGCTCTTCCCCAAAGGTGTATTTCAAGGTGAATGACATCAGCAGGCTTTCCAAAGTAGGGCAATGGAAAGTGTAGTGACTGTGAATGGCCTCAAAAACATTGATCCTTACACAGACAAACAAACAAACACACAGAGTTTCACAGTTGCCATGTCTGGGATTAGAACTCTTACCTAACTAGCACATCATACTATAGCATTACACAGTTATAGCATGCGCTATGGAGCTTATAGGGCTAGCCCTTCCCCAGAAGTGTATTTCAAGGTGAATGACATCAGCGGGCTTGCCAAAGTAGGGCAATGGACAGTGTAGTGACTATGAATGGCCTCATAAGCATCGATCCCTACACACACAGTCTCACAGTTGCCATGTCTGGGATTAGAACTCCTACCTAACTAGTACATCACACTATAGCGTTAATCATTTATAGCACATGCCACAGAGGTTATAGGGCTACTGTTTCCCAAAGGTGTATTTCAAGGTGAATGACATCAACAGGCTTGCCAATGTAGGGCAATGGGGAGTGCGGTGTGTGTGAATGGGCCATAAACCATTCGTCTGGAAGCACACAAACAACACTCAATCACACACAGGTTTACATTTAACAGGTACATGTATACAACTGCTAGATGAATAATGACTTGTACAGTCATGTTACACAGTTATCACAAGCACCAGACACTATAGTACAGAGGGATACCAGAAGCAAATGTCTACAGTGATAGACATTTGCACATCATGTGGTAATGGCCAATTGGATGTGTGCTGGGTGGGACAGGCCTCATGATGGGAAGCTCTTTGTCACTGTCTGTCACTTTCTTCCACACATCTATGTATGTGTATGTTTGGCCTATTCTAGTGTGTTGTCCTTGGATATATGTGTGTATTCCTATCCGATGTGTGTGCAAAGCATGACTGGTGTGCAATGTGGAGTGTGTGCACAAACATCTGTGACTGACAGATATGTATAGTCCACTGTTGTTGCCAGACATGGGCTTCATTTCTGTAAGTGTGGGAGCATGTGCAGTAAACCTTTCAGTATTTTGTTGTCAAACAAGGGCTTCGTTTCTCTAATTGTGGGAGCATGCCCAGTATGACCTTCTGTATTGGATGTGAGAATCTATTCAAGGTAGGCTGTACTCCAGTGCAGGCATTTGTGTTCTACACCTACAGCTAGCAACCTGTTTCTGCAGGATATCTGTAGATTGGTTGACAATATGGGGTCACAATGGGCAAAGGATAGTGGGATACTGTAACTAATTGTGTCTGTGCTGCTTCTGCTACATGGTTTTGGTGTTAGCAGAGATATTCAGACACATGTACTGTTTTACACTGTGATGTTTTATGTCATCAACTACTGACAGGTATACATATTTGCTTGCAGTAATTTCTTGCAGAACACAAGATGAATGAAGCTGTGTCCAGCATTCTGGTCTGCAGCCTACATATTCTTGCACAATCATGCCATTCTGGAGGGGGAGCTGGAGACACTTGCTGATAGGTCTGTGTAAATGGTTCAGCACATTGGTGCTGTGGTAGCTGTGGATCCCATGTTTGTACATCCATCGACGTGACAGTATGGTCATACCCTGCTGTGGCCATACCTCACAGCTGTACAGGTTCACGCAGGTTACCTAGAGGCAGGTCTCATTCTGGCCATTACCTCTTCACATTGTGGTTTATGAGCAGGTTTGTAGCCACCCATTCCTGTGTTTGCAGGCAGGGATAGTATGTGCACATGGCTGAGTTTCAGACTTCACACACTCCATGGTGTCCATGCTTCTACCCCCCCCCCCTTTTATTCTATTCTCTTCTGAACATTATGCAAACATTATCTGAAAAGTTTCCCTATAGTTATCCCTTCATCACAGCAGTATTTAGGGGTTGGTCCACAGTTCATGCAGTAGGACATGGTGGACATGCTACTGGAATTTGTCGACATGGCCTTGCATTTGTGTTCTGTGGACTGTGTTATGTTGTTATTTGGAAGTCTATGAGATAACATACATTGGCAGTATGAGTGAGACACAGGCCTTTGACAGAGGACTGTCGGGCATTTGGTAGTGATGCAGGTCATCTGTAGCAGGCCAGTGCATTGTGTCACTCCTCCCAGGCTGCAAGCCGCTATATTTCCCTGGGGTGACAGGGTATGTGTGCAAGGTGTTAATGTCAATAGTTTCTGTCCTTATTGATCCATTGGAGTGGATGCTGGCAGGGTGCTTCTTACAGTAGGGACACACCTGCATGGGACACCTCTTCAGCATACTGCATTCTGTGGCTATTCCCATACAGGGGTGGGGGTCATATTGCACTAATTCCCAACAGAAGGGATAAGACCTGTGAGGTACCTGTGGCTGATAGTGGAGTGAGCTGGGTGCATGTGTGCTATGGAAGCTACTTGCAGCTGACTCACAGATATACGTGGTCAATTCCACTTATGCTGGCTTGTGTAGGGACATCAACTGTTTCTCAGTACTTCATATCTGTGCCTTTTGTGGTCTGCCAGTGTTTGGCTAGACTACATCAGTATTCCATACTACACAGCCAACTAATGTGCTGTGAACCTGTATGTACAATTCCAAAGGTGTGCCCATTTTACAGTAACATTTTATACACTCTCTGTCTAGGGTACTTCCATCTGTGTACTGTTTGTATGTCTGGGTCCACATTCATGGCATGTCCATCTTTCAGATGGTGACAGATATTACATCTGAACAATTAGTATGGATTACTGCTAGATTTTGTCTTGCTGGGATGCATTGTGTTTGGTACTGCAGTTGTGAAAACTTTGCCCTGTCATCAACAGTACTGGCCACTGGCCACTGGGACACAACCCTCCATGCCTACATTCTGACTACTTTTACACAATATACAACACACAACAACCTAACACGCAGAACCCTGCATATTGTACACATGCTACAATCTATCTTGCCACTTTGGCCAGCTGAGGTAATCTGTTCTCCACTGTTATTATACCTACACATACATGTTACTACATTTCTACATAGGAATATGGTGGGTGATCACACCTGACAACTGTAAACTTTTGCTATGACTACTGGTATTTCAGGTACTCCATTTCAGTCTGTAGTCTGACCTATCATGCAGACTAGAGGCATATCAGTGTACTACAGTGCTTAGGTTTTATTGACCTGCATTTCAGTTTCAGAATTCTTAACCTTCAGAACTAACATCCCACTACCTGACCTATTGTAGTCTGTCTGTGAAGGTCTGGAGAGGGGTTGTTCTTCACAGCCATCAATCAGAGGCCTTAGCACAGCCATTATTTGCATTTGCCTACACCTGTCCTGCTGGCTGAAACTGTCGTTGGGTATGTGAGCCTCACTGACATGCATGTGTGTGTGTCCTATGGACACACATTTGGCCCACCACATGTCCTGCAGTGGGCTTTGTCACCTTGTCTAGTACTGCCTACTATGTTGACACCAGTATTTGTTAAGGATTTCATGCTGCTGATATAGGTGTCTACTATCTGCTGCCATTCCATTCAGCCACCCGATTCCCTAACATGCTCACATCCATACCATAGATACAGGTAGCAGAACATACTACTACAATCAGCAATTGATAGTGATCTTGACTTACCTTGTGGCTGTGCCAGTATTGATGATGGTGCTGGAGGGCTGACTATGTCGGATGCACATAGTACAACCCCTATACATGGTTAAGCACATGTAGTGTCATTTTTGTCATCCTTTTTACTGTATGTGTGAGTCAGAGAGAGGTGTCATTCAGGAGTCAGTGCATGTGATATGAGTTGCTTCTTTGCCAAGGCCTAGGCATACTGGGTATGCCTCCTTTTGCCTACTGGGGCAGGCTCAGGTTGTTCCTCCTCTGAGTCACTCTGTGCCTGTCCTGGCCTTGGCAATGGTGGGGGGCTGTGTGGCCCTGCCCCATGTTGTTCCTGCTGCAGCTGTTTCCGCAGGATCATATTGTGTAGCATGGCACATACAATGGCAATTTGGGTACATGTAGCTGGTGAGTACTGCAAGGCTCCACCAGATATGTCCAGACACCGAAACTGTGACTTGAGCATCCCGAACACATGCTCTATTATGATTCTGGTCTGTGTGTGTGCCTCATTATGGAGTTCTTGTTCGGGTGTGTGTGTGCATTTCTGATGGGTGTCATCAATCATGGCTCCAGTGCGTAACCAGCATCCCCCACTAGGCGACCATATGGGATGACCCCATTGGCCAATCTCTGGTACAGCTGTCTCCTATGCCAGATGTGGGCATTGTGATAGTTTCCAGGGCTGCCAGCACACACATTCATTATAATGTCCTAGGCATCGCACACAACCTGGCAGTTGATGGAGGAGAAACCCTTGCGGTTTATGTAGACTCTACCCCACTCGCCAGGTGGTGCTTTGATGTTTTTGTGCGTGCAGTCTATAGCACCCACTACCTCAGGGTATTCTGCTATTTGGTGAAAGAGGCACATATTGCTGGTCAACGCCTCACAGGTGTTGATGAAATATATGTGCTCACTGGCATGTGCTGATATGGCATCCAGGAACTGGTGGAGTACCCTGAATGCTGATGCCTGTGAGATCACCATGATCTCCCCAGTTAGTTTTTGGAAGGTACCTGTGGCTTTTTTTCTTAAGCCTACACATACCTTGATATCCACTGGCATGGGTTCCTGTCTGTTGATTGTGTGTGTGGCATGGCCATCACAGCTCAACAATTTGCTGTAGGAGGTCCCTGTCTACCATACAGCATTCCACTATCTCCAGCTCATGTAGCCCCTGGTAGGTTACCCTGGGTCTGTACAATCTTCTTCTTCTCCCCACTATGGGTTGGTCATCAGCATTCTCATCCTCACCACCCTCAGCCTCTTCCACATGTTGATTTATGAGAGCAAAAGCAGCCCCTATCATTTTGTTGCTTTTGTTAGGTAAAATTCCTTGTCTGTGTACAGTGGTGGTGTAGAGTTTGTGGGAAAAAACAGAGGGAAATGTGTTTGCATAGTTTATAGTAGTGTGCTGGGCTGGGCTGTGCTGGGCTGCTGCCTGTGTAATTGGCTGATTCTGATACATTTCACCTGCCAGCTATGCTACTTCTCCTTGATTACTTTCCTACTGCTGTTTTCCCTTCCCATTGCCTTCCTGTTTATGCCCAGAGGCGCACCATGCAAACCCAGTGCTCACATGTGAATGGAGCTGCTATTTCTTGGTTTCATTTTTTTTTTGTTTAAAACCTGGTGCTTGGCATGCACACCAATTTAGGCAATGTAAAGACTGCTAGGCAGCTTCAGACACAATCCCTTCCTTAGCTCTGCTAAGCTAAGGGCAAACACAAGCCACAGAGCTCCAATAAGCTTACAGTATGCCTGACACACCCTTCTATGATGTCAGCTAACTCTTAGGCTTGCACCATGGTTTTCCTGCACCTACACGGCTGGGTCATTTCCATAGCATTGACTGCTAATGCCTAGTTACAAGTCTAACACTGAACCTTCCCCCTTAGCAACCACTATTCAGTGGCCTTGTTGTCTTCTGCCTGCCATTGACTACAATGGCAAAATTGTGATTTTGCCTAAAAAGCTTTTTTCAAGGTTTGATTTTTATTTTTGGTCCGATCCCGTTTGCATGCCACTGCCCTATGCTTAAACGGCCAAAATCATCCAAAAAAAAAAAAAGGTTTTTTTTTGTTATTTTGAACCTATTTTCCATGCCAGTGGCCATATATTTGGCCATTGGCATGTCTTCCACATTATATACACCCTTTATTTGGAGCTGTCATGGCTCCATTTTGTAGTTTGTAGAAATGTACTCGGTTACTAGCCGAATACATTTCTGCAGGTTACACTACTCCTGCACGGATGGCTTCCAGCTTTCTGAATTGCTAATTTACCTCATTTGCATTGTTTTCACCTGGAAATGAGGTAATTGGCATACAGGAGCTGTGTCTGTGCAGGAATAGTGCAGGAACGCTCGTGCATGTCCCGGAAGCTTGTTCCTGGATCTCTCGGTGGCCATATTGCCTCCAGCAGCTCTTGCACTATTCCTGCATGCCATGCAGAGCTTGCTGAATCCCGGGGTTGCAGACATTGAACAGACTATCTCTAATGCCTGGAAGCTGAGAAGTACTAGATGTAAACCCTATTTTAATGCTGGTAATGCTGTTGGCAATATAAGATATACTAACAGAACTAGTAATGATTTTAGGGTGGTGTTTCAGTTTTCTAGTAATATCAACCAATATTTAGATGTAGTTAAGAAGCATTGGTATTTGTTACAAGAAGTGCCTGGATTGATAGACAAGGTTGGATATATCCCTACTTTTAGTTTTAAAAACAACAAATCTCTTAAGCAACATCTATGTCATGGTGAATTATGTAGAACTATTATTAGTTCCAATCGGCATGGCACTTTTCCATGCAGGAATTGTAGTGCTTGTCAATCTATATACAGTAAGAATAAATATGTGCATCCTACCAGACATCTTTCATTGTACACTAATCAATATACAGATTGTAGATCTACAGACGTGGTCTGTTATTGTTTTTGTGTACAATGTCCTGCTTTCTATGTAGGAAAAACAAATAGAATGCTTAAAGATTGTATTTTAGACCATTTAAGAGATGTTAGTAATAATAAGCCATCAAATGCTCTAGCTAATCATGTTATGTCCAATGGTCGTTCTCATTCCTTTAAGTTCTTTGTTTTACAACATATTTATAAAAAGCCTAGAGGTGGTGACATTGAGAATATCACAGAGGGGCATGAACAGAAGTGGATTCTGAAACTTAATGCTAAAAAGTATCCTGGTTTGAATGCTACTCCTTGGTTCCTTTTTTAAAAGCTAGACATCTTAAGCACTAAGATTAGCTATAGTAGTTTTTCTAAAGTTAGTCTATGTATTCAGCTAGCCTTCAGTTTCCAGGTATTCTATATAACTTTTGCTGATTAATGTTTGTATTTTTCCATGTTTTATTATGATTTTAACAAGTTATTTAAGTGCTTTCTTATATATGGTGTTTGAATTATTCTTGTACAATGATTTTAAGCAATGTTTTTCTTAGTTTGAGCACGAGGTTTAATTGTTTTTAAGTGTTATTTAATCATTGTGTGATATTTATTGATTAATTGGTATTTTAGATATCTATTTAAACCTGTGCATTTTTTACTGTGGTGTCTGATGAAGCAACTTCGGTTGTGAAAGCGCTTACCATCTTGTACTTTGTTGTGATTAAACGTTTTGCTGTGTGTTATCTTGGTGCATTTTTTACTTTTTTACTTGGATTTATTTTTGCACCAAGATTTTACCTAACACGTTTTTTTGGTTTTCTGAATCCCGGGGTTTATTTAATATCATGTGAATACTTGGGTATCCTAGTTGTTTGCAGTATCCCAATCATCAAAACATTCATAGTTAAATGAGAAAGCATAGTTTCGTAACTTCTTTTTGTTGTACTTTCAACGTGACTTGATACAATGTTACATTATCGTCACATCTAAACACTTTTTCTCCTTGTTAATAGATGTCTGTCTCTGGCAACTATAGGAAATACTCTTAAATGATTGTTTTTCACAATCCTTATTTGAGTGTTCAAATCCATACAGGTTCCTGTTGCAAGGTAAAGTTACTTAAACATATGAGATGTACATTTAAAGTATTTAATAAACATTTTCCCATTGTTGTTTATGCACCACTTGACAATCTGCTCCCCTGACTGGCAATAGTCAATAGCAGTGAATGGAATTTCACTGCTCAAGGTTAAATTGATAAATTTTTATTTGAACTGCCATCAATAACGCATAGAAGACAGGCATTTTGCACTTTCCTCAGCAGTCTAGACAGTACTGAGTGAAGAAATTCAAGTTGTCACACTCCTATCTCTGTGGCATAATGTGTAAAGGTATTGAGCTTAGAGAAATAGTGCAGGTGATGCAGGGATCAAAACCTCTTCCCAGATCAATTTACTGAGGTAGTTCACAATGAATCTTGCACTCATTTTGCTGCATGAATGTGTTGAAGTGGGCAACTCAAGGAAGGTCAGAATTGACTAAAGCTAAGACTGATAAGTAATTTGAAATGATGCCAGTATTAATTGTGTGTGCTCTGTGAACAATGAAAGGATTTTTGATATTCCCTGTGCCCATCTTCATTCCCATGGAATTAGCTAAAATCCTGATATTATGACTGATGTGGCAATGAGATGTGAGACAGCTTGATGTGTCAGTGTAATACAATGCTAGCTGGGCTCAGTGCTATATATACACTATGATTCAGTTCATGTATCTTCAAGTTGTTATTCCCAAGAGTTTGTGCGCCACTTGCAAGAAATAAATCTACTTTCACAGCTTAAGGAAAAAGTGATAAATTCAGTTTAGGCTGCCTTATGTTGCACAAACCAGCCTAGCACCATTGATCGGACATCAGCACTCTAAACAGTACTAAAAGAAGTCAAGTCACCTATCAGGTACCTTTCTCTGTGGCACAAGCTGTAAGTGCAATGAGCTTAGAGAAATTCGATTATTGATGCATGGTTTAAATCCACTTCACTGGTAATTTTTCAGAGGGTGGTTGGAATACACATTTAGTCACATTTTATGATACCATTCTGTTTAAAAAAGCAACTTTTGTCATTATTCCTAATGTGAATTTTTGTCTATCCACATTCAAATTATTTCTCATTAAACACAAGTCTGATAATTAATTCCACAAAGTACATTTCTGATGTTTCAGTGGCAGTGAAAAGGATAAATGGTCACTTGAATGTACTTCTTGCTTTGTCAATGCTACATATACTCATTGATTGCATGTCATTTACTGTCAGATTTTTTCTCTATCATATATTTTTTTCTAACGCCTTTTCCATTTGCTCGCCTCTCAGCATAACGCATACATGGTTCAACGCCTTAGGAAAAAATGAAAAATTTGTTTAGGCTGCCTTATATAAATCATATATGCCTGGTATCATTGTGTGGTCCTCTGCAGCTGACAAATTTCCTCTTTTGTGATGCAACATGTAGATGAAGTGAACTGAGAGAAAGAAGCCACATGTTGACATATTGTTTGAAACCTGTTTACAGATCATATTGCAGTTATTTACAATATGCAATGTTTTTTTTTATTTTTTAGTCATTTTAATTTGTACTTGCTCTTCACTTGGCAGCATGCAAACATGGTTCACTACCTAAGGAAAAAAGTGAAAAAGTTACTTTAGGCTGCCTTATGTAGCACAAATCAGCCTGGCAGCATTCTGCATCCAGCAACACTCAGGATTGTAGTCATCGAAGAAAGTATACCTTTTGTGCAACTTCTCTCTCGTTCAAGGTGTAACTGAAGTTTATTGAGAGAAATAATGTATATGGTGGATTGTTTGAATCCTTTTTAGACTTAAAATTGCAATATTGCACTTACAATATTAAAAAAAATGTATGTGAATTATCTCCCTCTCTCTCTCTTTATACATACATATATATATATATATATATATATATATATATATATATATATATATATATATATATATATATATATATATATATATATATATATATATATATATATATATATATATATATATATATATATATATATATATATATATATATATATATATAGGATTTTAATTTGCATTTGCTCCCCACTTGGCAGTGTGCAAACATGGTTTACTACCTAAGGAAAAATAATGAAAAATTTAGTTTAGGCTGCCTTATGTAATGCAATCACACCTGGCAATACTGCACTTTTGTCAGCATTCTGGACAGTACTGAGTGGAGAAAGCCCACCTTTCACATACCTATATCTGTGGCACAGGATGTAAGTGCAGAAAGCTTCATTAAAGAACACGGCTAATTATGGGCTCAAATCCAGCTAAAAGCTACTTTTACAATGGAAAGTATCCCGTTTCTCACAATATTTTGATTAGAACTGTAATACTAAAGAAAAATTATACTATTAAAAATGTTCTTGAAAACAACGTATCCATAATGCTTGCAAAAGTAAACTATTACATTTAGCATATATCACAAATGTTTCACATATAACATCAAGCTAATATGTGTCCAACTTCCTAAACTTGACAATAGTGGCATTTAATATAAAATTCACTTGTGTATGTATGACGGGCACAATAATTTGGATATAATCATCATGACTCATCACATATTGAAACTAAGTCCACAAGGCAGTACCAAATGTAGATAAACTATGTTTTTAGGACAGTTATATCTTTTGAAGTATGCATGCAACATATCCCAACCCATATTACTCCACTCATTCAACTGTTTCCATCTGAAATATATTTGCAAACAAAAATAATGGGCCAGATTCAGGAAGGCTTACACGGAGTTCAAGAGTAGTGTAAGCCTCCGTGTAAGCCTCCCGATTCAGGTACAGCCCAAACCTCCGTGTAAGAGACAGCTAACACGTCTCTTACACGGACTGGGCGTGGAAATGCTCAATACCTCATTTGCAGCTCCAAGATATGCAAATGAGGTATTTGAACGATCCACGAAGCAGAAACCAGTCCGTGTAACGGACGTGTTAGCTGCAGAAATGTACTCAGCTGACAACTGAGTACATTTCTGCAAAATCAAAATGGAGCTATGTCAGCTCCAAATAAAGGGTGCATATGTGTCATTAAGTATGCCAATGGCCAAATATGTGGCCATTGGCATGAAAAAGTGTTGCAAAAATAAGTTATTTAACTTATTTTTTTTTCACGGCATTATTGTGTTTAACTGCAGCGCACACCCGCGCAAATGGGGTGCGCTACCTAAAACTGAAAACCGGAGCTTATAAGCCCACAATTGTGGGATTTATGTATTACATGGAATGTCAATGGAGGGACTTGCAGACTAAAAACAATATGGCCTCCGTTTAGTGGTTGTCAAGGGGGGGAAGCTCCGTGTAAGATATGTAACTAAGCATTACTAGGCAATCCTATGTAAATGAGGGTTACAATACTGAATCACACTGCCACATAGGTAATGAGCACTTTCTGAGTAGTGTAAGAGTTAGAGAAGGGGAGGAACAGAGTAAGAGGTAGGTGACATCACGGAGGGAAGGATAGAAAGAAATGTCCCAGATTGGAGGGCAATGTAAGGTAACAGATGACAGACAGACATCAGGGGGGGAGGTGTGTCCCAACAGAACACTAGGAAAGTCAAGAAATTGAGGGTATACGCTATCCCTACACTCAAAGTTTCTTGATATACGTCATGCGCACGCAGCGCGTGTAAGGCAGGTTCAACATGTGGGAGCGTGTTGCAAACTGTTTACAACGGTTTGCGTGGGTGTGCATGTGTGTAAGGCAGTGTGCGCGTTTTAGCATGAATCAGCCTAGCTAACACCGTGTAAGGATGTGTGCGCGCGTGTAACACTGTGTAGGGATGTGTGCGCGCGTTTAAGTGACTGTGAGCATGTTTAAGCTGGTGTGCACATTGCTCCCCCTCAGGAAACAGAGAGGAAACAGGAAACAACCAAAATACAGGGAAACTGCCAGGGAATACTGCTGGAGTTAATTGGTGGAAACAATTACAAGCAGGCAATTACACAGGCAGACTAGAAGCCCAGCCCAGCACTTAAAACACAACAAAGAGCAGTGAAGGCTGTTTCTCACAAGAGATACTGCCAGAAGCTAAGCTATCAGAATTGAAAACTGAAATAAAGCTGAACTCAGAGCAGAAATGCTAGGGGCTGCCATGGCTATTATAATCAGGCATAGGCGAATTGCTGAGGGTGGTGACAATGCAGATGCTGACAGACAACCCAGAGTGAGGAGAAGGAGAAGAGTATACAGGCCCAGGGTCACCTACCATGGGTTACATGAGCTGGAGATAGTAGAGCGCTATAGAGTGGACAGAGAGCTCCTGCAGCAGGTTGTTGAGCTGTGCAGGCCACACCTCACACACAGAACCAACAGAGGGGAACCCATCCCAGTGGAAACCAAGGTATGTGTTGGCCTAAGAATACTAGCAACAGGTACCTTCCAGAGACCAACTGGTGATATGATGGGGATATCACAGGCATCAGCCTCCAGGGTACTGCACCAGTTCCTGGATGCCATGTCACCACATGTCAGTGATCATATATATGTCCCTAATGACCGTGAAGTTGTGGCCAGCAATATGCATCTCTTCCAGCAAATAGCGGGATACCCTGAGGTGCTGGGTGCAATAGACTGCATGCACATATGCATCAAAGCACCAGCCGGTGAGCGGGGTAGAGTCTACATTAACCGCAAGGGATACCCCTCCATCAACTGCCAGGTCGTGTGTGATGCCCAGGGCATAATAATGAATGTGTGTGCTGGCTGCCCTGGGAGTTACCACGATTCCCACATCTGGCATCTGACGCAGCTGTATCAATCATTTGCCAATGGGGACTTCCCACACGGACACCTAGTGGGGGATGCAGGTTATGCACTTGAGCCGTGGCTGATGACACCCATCAGAAATGCACACACACCTGAACAGGAACGCCATAATGAGGCACACGCACAAACACGTAATATCATAGAGCGTGTGTTTGGGCTGCTCAAGTCACGGTTCCGGTGTCTGGACACATCTGGTGGAGCTTTGCAGTACACACCAACTACATGTACCCAAATGATCATGATATGTGCTATGCTACATAATATGATCCTGTGGAAACAGCTGCAGCAGGACCAGCACAGGGCTGGGCTAAACATCCCCCCACCATTGCCAAGGCCACCACAGGCAGGGGGTGACTCGGAGGAGGAACAACCTGATCTTGTCCCAATAGGCAGAAGGAGGCGTGCCCAGTATGCCCTGGCCTTGGCAAAGAGGCAACGCATAGCACATACGCTTGGTCAGTAGGAACACTGGGACTGATACCCGCTCTGACTCACTCATACAGTAACAGTGATGCCTAACATGACACAACCTGCTTCCAAATGTACAGGGAGTGTAGTATGTGTATCCGACAGAGGTGGCCCTGCAGCACCACCTGAGGCATGAATGCCATGTGTTAAGTAATGTAATATCATGTACAATATGCACACCTGAGGACCCCAACTAACATCCATATCCACGCATATGACCCTGTGGAAACAGCTGCACGTCATACAGTGATGTACATGTGCAAAAACATGGAACAAGATACAAAATGAGGATGTCTAGCAATAAATAGCATGGATAACCACACACCCATGTTTGTACCACAACAAGAAGCAACATGGAATAGCCATGGTCAAAAAAACAATGGCTAAAACCGACTACTACTATATAGCCTGCTGCAGACCACTGTCCTAATAGCAGGAACTGCCCCAGGCCTATGTCCATAGGTTCATACTAGGCTATCTGCCCTAGGGCATTAATAAGCCTAGGCCAGAGTTTTGTGGCATCTGCCACCCCTGCAAGTTGATGGATATGCCCATTATTTTGCTGTGCCTCTGTCAAGCAGTGATACTGAGGTTATCCCTGGGGTATACCTGCAATCTCCCATCCATTGGTCAAGATCTCACTTGAACAAAGCCAGTGAGGTGCTCAGCCCCACATGTACCAGGATGTTGTTCCACAGCATATGGACTCTCTCGGTGATGAATCTGTCCCTCCAGCACATCCTATTAATATCTGTGTTGAGGTTTAGGTCTCCTGCCCTTGTAGTTCTGATGGATGTAGAGGTCTTGAGGTGAAGCATGTTCATAAAGTCTGGGTTGGACATAGCCTTGTATGTCAGGCACAGATCACCTCTGAGCAGTCAGTAAGTGACTGAATACAGCTGGAATTCCTTCAGTCGGGCAGCATAAGAAATATGTTTGAGACCCTTTCACCTCCTGTCGAGGAATTTGTGGGCCCATCCAATCTGAATGGGGCAGTGTATGCAATCATTGGTGTGATGAGTACAGGGGAACGATGACCTCCCTTGATCTAGATGTGAATCACTGCATGATGAGGTGGCCAATGTAGAAGGCCTTCCAAACTACCCTGGCAATGTGAGTGTCAAGCAAAGGTCACTGTCAACCTGGGTGCCCAGGTCCCTGATAACCTACGTTGTGCTTAGAGGATTGCCACCTAGATGGGAAGTAGTGGTAACCTTGTTCTTCCTGAAGGGTATGGCTATGCATTGTTTAGTGTTTAATGTAAGGCCATGGCCGTGGCACCAGTTATCTGTGTCTATGAGACCCTTCTGAAGGATGTCTGTGTCAGATGGGTTTCCAGCTATGCTTCCCAGTTTGCAGTCATCTTCAAACTTTGTCAGCCATAATCCTCCTGTGTTTGCTCGTACTTCTGAAAAGTAGATACTGAACAAATGTGGGCCCAGGACTGAGCCCTGTGGGACACCACTTGTGACAGCTCTGGAGTGGGAACTGGCACCAGCAACTTTGACCCTGTGTGTTCCGTCACTTAGCCAATTTGCAACCCATGCTGTGATGTATGGGTTCACAATTAAGCTGGTGATGTTTTCAATGATACCTGAGTGGGGTATTGTGTCGAAAGCCTTTGCCAGGTCAAGGTAGGCTGTGTGGACTGCCTTGCCCAGGTCAATGGCCTGGGTGAGTGTTTTGAAAAAGTCAACCAAGTTTAAAAGGCATGATCTGCCCTTGACAAAGCCAAACTGGATTGGATCCAATGTCTGCAAGTCCCCTATGTCTTCATTTAGAATTCCCATTATGATCCTCTCCATAGCTTAGCAGAACAGGCTTGTCAAGCTGATGGGATGGTAGTTTCTGGGGTTGGTGGAGGCACCTCCTTTGTGAAGTGGGTCCACCATTGCTGTATGCCACTCCTTGGGAACATATCCTGAGGTGAGGCTAAGATTAAACAGCTGCCCTAACTGCGGGTGTAATTACTCATTGAGTTCATGGAGCACACAACTGGGGACACCATCTGGTCCCATGGATAAAGTGTTTTCTGCCTTGGATTGAGCAGTTCCCACCCCAGCAGTGGAGATGTTTGGGGGCTACAATCCTCTGGTGTACATACCCCCAGTTGGGGAGGGGAGAAATCTGCACTGAACCTGTCAGTCAGTATGTTGCCAATGTCTGTAGGTGCAGTGATATCAACATTATTCTGAACTAAGTCTGAGCATATCTGGGAGTTTCCTCCCAGGTTTCAAACATAGGTAAAAAAGGCCTCATGATTGTCCCTGGAGTCCTGAGTGGGTTTACTCTCAAAACATGCCTCGGATGATTGTATGGGGAACCCAGTGTTTTACTCACAATGAGCAGGGGTGCCTTCCCCCCTACGGATTACGCTCTATTTTGTAGTAGCTCCTTCCTTGTGTTGTACAGCTTGTTTATGGCTAGGGTCCACCAGACTGGATGCTTGCCTGTGGTACAAAGAGTCATTATTATTTGGGATTGCCTGAACCATGCAGTCCTGGAGGTGCTGGTAGAAGGCATTTCTAAGTGATACAGTGGCTTGGGTAATGGTGTCTGCTGGCCTGGGGGCCTTGAAAGAGACCACACCAGTCCTCAGAAATGTGAAGTCGGCATTTGAGAAGGTCTTCACCGTTTCATTTCCCATCTGGGGTGTGGGTGGGATGTGGACTCCCACTGAGAATAGTCCATGATCTGATCTCACCAATGATGGGTATATGTCTGGTGTTGAACAGTGTGACCCCATGTTCGTGATGATGTGTTCTAGTATGTTGCCTCCACATGAGGGGATTGGGACCAGTTGTTCCATGGCATTTCAGTGTATGAACTCTTGGAACCTTTGTGTTTGAGTGTTGTGGCATGATTAGTGATCCCAGTCTATATGTGGATAGTTGGAATCACCCAGTAGGATGGTGTTTTGAGATACATTTATCCCCTTCAGTGTTTGCAGGATAGCTGTGTGAGGTACCTGAGTTTGAGCGGGTGGCATGTAACATGCTACAAACTGCAGAGCAGTCTTGCCTACGGTCACTGGCACCTGGATGGTCTCTGATGCATCGTGTGTTGCCACCAACCATGAGGTGAGGGTGTCCTTGATGAATATGGACACCCACCATCCTTCTTGGTGTTGTCGGGATGCTGGTGCCAGAATGCATGATATGAGGTAACACCCGATAGTGCCGGGTGCTGTCAGAAGCTGTGAACCAGGTTTCAGGCACAGCACAGACATCAATGTGATACATACTGAGAAGGGCATAGAGTGTGTGCAGCTTGAGGTTGAGACCTTGGGCATTGAGCAGCATTACCCTTAGTGTCTTTCCTTTACTGTGTTCTAGGGTGGTAGGTGTAGAATCTGAGTCTTGCATAAAAAAGGCACAATGGGGGTGGCAAGAGCATCATCTGAAATCCGGAAGCCCAGGGGTGACAGGTGCAAGCCGTCCCTTGCAAATCACCGTGGCCTGTCCAGCATGTCATCCCAGGCAGACAGACATTGGACCCCCTTAGAATGACACCATAGTCTAAGCAAAATACTACAGCTGATCATCTTGTCTCTGTTTATGTGGCATCATACTTGGTGAAGGTAGGATACTGCCGAAGGTCAGGGTCATACCTGCTTGGCCTACATAATCAGAGGGATCCTCTATGTCTCTTTCCATGTAGTCCAGGGAGGTACATCTCAGGTCGTTCACACCAGCATGGATTATGACTGGGTCAGACCTGTACTTGCAGTTTAGTGACCTGAGTGCTTGCATTATGTGGTGGATTCCAGTGCCCGATAGGCAGCTTACTGTGACCTCCTCTGTACCTGATCTGGTGAGTGGGACATCAGTGTGTCTGACTATGGAGTCACCTATGACAAGTGTGTCCGGCATTGTATTTGGCCTTAACGGCTGTGACTGTTTGGCACACCAACTCTGTGGTCAATGTGTTGCATGTGCTGTGCCCTGTGGAGGCAGTTGTGTGAGTGTCTGCTGTGGTGGCCACCGCCATTCTGGTAGACTTCTGATCAGAGCCTCCGAGAGTGTCTCTGTGTGTCTATGTGTATGATCTTAAGTTGTGACAGTGCCATGTGAGACTGGATTAAAGATGTGTGTGTGGTTACCTTCACCCTCTCTGGTCTTGCTAGTCCTATGTTGAGAGAGCTCAGCCTCCACTTTGGCTATATAGTTGCATCTCTCACATGTATGTGTGTTTTATGGCAGAAGGAGAGGGTTGTCAGTGTACATGAGGCAACTGTAACAGTGCCTCAATATTCCCAGGTTCACCAGCTGAGCAGGAGAGGACACTAGCAACTGATCCCTAGACATGCTAGAAGGAATAGACAAAACAATGTTGGAATACAGGGAGATATCAAGCCCCCAAGCCACATCATACTGTTTGATTGACAATAGCTACACATACACCGGTGTTTCATAGTGTCATAGTGTACTACTAGGCTATCTGCCCTAGTGCATGTATAAGCCTAGCCATAGTGATGTGGCTATTGCCACCCCTTATAGTGGTAATAAGTGTACAGAATAGATTCTGAATATTGTGCCTCTGACTTAGTAGTGACACATTATGACCCCCTTACGTAATTGAATAACATGACTGTGTCTCTGTCTAGTCTGTGCCTCTGTCTCATATGCAGTTGTTCAGATGTCTCCTGAAGAGAGTCAGTGAGGGACTCTGTCAAACATGAACTGGGATACTCTGCTAGAGTGTGAGATGCCTCTGAGTTATGACTCTGTCCCTCTAGCATGTCCTATACATGTATGTGCTGAGGTTCAAATACTCAGCTCTCATGGCTCTGGTGGATTTGGATTGCTTGCAGTGGAGTATGTCCACCAAATCCTGATTGGACATGGTCTTGTATGTCAGGCATAGGTCACCTGTAAGTATGCGGTATGACGCTGAACAAAGCTGGACTTCCTCTATTCTGGAAGCATATGACATGTGTTGAAGACCCCTGATCTTCATGGTAGGTACTTTTCGGGTGCAAAGGTGCAAAAGGCAGGATCTGCCCTGTACAAAGCTGAACTAGGTGGGAACAAGGGTCCGTAGGTCAGTAATGTGTCTGTGTAAGAGCTCCATGACTCCTCTCATATCTTTGCAGACAAGGCTGGTTAAGCCTGTGTGGTGGTAGTTGCCATGGTCTGTGGAGGCATCCCCCTTGTGGAGTGGGACAACTGTTGCCGTATGCCAGTGTTCAGGTACATATCCTCTAGCAAGACTAAGGTTAAATAGCAGTTGTATATATGGGTCCAGCCCCTTCTGGAGTTCACATAGCATGCAACTGGAGATACCAGCAGGTCCCATGGATGCTGTGTACTTGTCTTTGCTGAGTGTGGCTCTCACATGGACATCCAAGATGACAGTGAGGTTACATACAGCAGTGATAACTATCTTGTTTTGGGGGTGAGGGAGGGGGTAAATCGCACTGAAGCTGTCCGCCGGAATGTTGCCAATATCTGTCAGGTCACTGGAATATATGTTGTTGTGTACCAACTCCGAGCATATCCGAGGGTTCACAACCAGGTGTCTGACATAACTGAAGAAAGCAGTGTGGTTACCTTCATTGTCTTTGGTGATTTATGTCCCCAAGTTGACCTTGCATGTCTTTATGAGATAATGTAGCTTTCTACTAGTGCTGATCACAGCTGTCTTCCCTTTTGGAGATGTAGCTCTGTCTTGCATTAGTAACCCTCATCTGTCATACAGTTTGTTTATGGCTGGGGTCCACCAGACAGGACACTTTCCCTTTGTGGAGAGGGTCCTGTTTTCAGTTGTGATTGTATGGTCCATGCTGTCTGACATCTAGCTAAGGAGAGGTCATTCTGGTTCTGCAGTTATCTTTCATCAGCATTAGAAATGACCACAACAGCCCCTGTGGGTGTACCTCATGCACACACATCCAGCACCTGTAAAGTCCACAACAGTACCTCACCAGGAGTATGACAGAGCTGGAACACATGTAATGTGTAGTCTGATTAAACAGAGTGCAGCTCCACACACTGCCATGCTGTCCACCCAGATGCAAGCTGTGCCTGATGTAGAAAGCCATGTCCAAGCTGGAATCAATGCACATGCTGCACCTTGTACAATCTGAATGGCAGGGAGCTATGCACATGAGGGACCTGAACCCCAGCACTGACATATATAGGACAGGCTGTACTGCATTATCCAAAACACAGAAGCCACCCCACACATGAGTAAACTACCAGTACAGGTTGTCCATAGAGACACTGGTTGAGTCCCCTCAACAGGAATCCTAATGAGTGGATGGGAGATGGGAGGTTTACCCTAGGTATCAATGTTATGTCACAGGTAGACAGAGGCACAGTATACTAAACAAGACATATGACATGTCGAACTACGCTTACAATGTGTTGATGGACAAACACATTCTCCAACTAGCATTAGGTCAAGATACCTCTTGAACACAGCCAGCAAGGTGCTCTGCCTCAAATGGACCAGGATTGTATTCCACAGCATAGGAGTCTCCGAGTGATAACTCCATCCCTCCAACATGTCCAACATACATCCCTGCTAAGGTGTAAGTCACCTGCACTAGTGGTTCAGGTGGATCTTCTGAGTCTGAGGTGGAGCATGCCCATTAATCTCTGTTTGGACATGGCCTTGCATGTCAGGCACATGTCACCTCTAAGCAGACGGTATGTGAGTGAATAGAGTGTGAGTGTCGTCAATCTGGCAGCATATGACAGCTGTTGGGGTTCCTTGATCCTTTAGGTGGGGGACAGTCAGGGTGTCTCCAATTGCTGCAGATGTTGTGTGAGATACAGCCAGAATAGGGCATTCGACTCGATCACCGGTCTGATAAGTGAAGAGTACAGGGGAACAATGACCCACTAGATCTGGATGTGAATCCCAGCCTGATCAGGTGGGCAATGTAGGCGGTCTTCCTAGCCACTTTAGCAATGTGAGTCTCAGAAGAATGGCGACTGTTAACCTGGGTCCCCAGGTCCATGATAACCTCCTCTGTGCTTAGAGGATTGCCACCTATATGGTAGCTTGGGGTCACCTTGCTTTTCCTGAAGGGTATGTCTACACATGTTGTGCACTCTGACTTCAGGCCATGGCCCTGGCACCAGCTATCAGTTACTGTGAGTCCCTTCTGAAGGATATCTGTGTGTGATGCACTGTCCACTATGGTGCCCAGTGTGCAGTCATCTACTAACATTGTCATCCAAAGTCCTCCCATGTTGGCCTGTACTTCTGGGAAGTACATGACAAACAATGGGGGCCAAGGACTGAGCCCTGTGTGACACCACCTGTGACCAGCCTGGAGTCTAACATAGTGCCAGCAACTCTAACCCTGTGGGTCCCGTCCTTAAGCCAGTTTGCAACCCATCTTGTGACATATGGGTTTACATTTCAATTGTTAGGGTTTTCCACAATACCTGAGTGGGGTATTGTGTTGAAAGTGTTTGCAAGGCCAAGGTAGGCTGTATGGACTGCCTTTCCCCAACAATGGCCTAAGTGACCAATTTGAAGATGTCAACCCAGTACAAAAGGCATGATCTGCCCCTGACCAAGCCAAAATGGGATGGGTACAATGTCTGCATGTCCCCTATATCTTTGTTTATGAGCTCAATTATGATCCTCTCCATAGATTTGCAGACTACACTTGTTAAGCTTATGGGGCAGCAATTAACAGGGTCTGTAGAGGCACTGCCTTTGTGCAGATGTGCACAACTGGACCCTAACCAGGCTGTTGTGCACACTATGGAAATGTAAAGCAGTGATAGGACTAAAGGCCAGGATACTGACCACCACAGTGAAAGTACTGAACCACTACACTAGACAGTGCTACAGTGTTAGGTCAGTATGAACGGATGTTGACAATTGTGTGCAAAGTATCCCATGCAAAACCTGCAGGCACAGTATACTCCCTGTTTTGTTCACACAAAAAGCATTCGGACAGTAACTACACAACATGGCACAGAACACACAACCATAAACTTCAGGTATTTGTTGAAGGTCACACTCATCCACAAATGTGATGGGCTGCAGAGTTCAACATATGTAAAGCCCACACTGGGCATGCTCACACACTTAGATAAATGAGACATCTTTCACACAACATGCCACGGGAAGGCTGAACTGGGCATGCTCACACACTTGGTCCAAATGTTACCCCTAGCAAATGTGAAAACACACCAGAGGATGCTCATCCCCCTTTCTAGACACTGATCATGTAAGCACCCTATAAGTATATTGGAGAAAAGGATTCTCTCAGTAATCCAAATAGCGCGCCATGCTAATGTGTCTGTCTCTAGTGTCATAACATAGTAAGGTAGGGGTTTGAATCCAGCAGGTGGCAAGTGTGTGTGAAGGGGGGGTAAGTGTGTATGAAAGAAACATCCCTTTTGGCAACTGGGAAAACACACCACAGAATGATCATTCCACTTTCTAGACTCTGATGATGTCAGCACCCTATAAGTATATTGGAGAAAAGGATTCTCTCAGTAATCCGAATAGCGCGCCTTGCTAATGCGTCCGTCTCTAGTGTCATAACATAGTTAGGTAGGGGTTTGAAACCAGCAGGTGGCAAGTGTGTGTGAAGGGGGCTAAGTGTGCGTATGAAAGAAACATCCCTTTTGGCAACTGGGAAAACACACCACAGGATGATCATTCCACTTTCTAAACTCTGATGATGTCAGCACCCTATAAGTATATCAGGGGAAAGAAAATTCCCCAGTAATGCGAATAGCGCGCTGTGCTAATGCGTCTGTCTCTGGTGTCATAACATAGTTAAGTAGGGATTTGAATCCAGCAGGTGGCAAGTGTGTGTAAGTGTGTATGAAAGAAGCATCCCTTTTGGCAACTGGGAAAACACACCACAGGATGATCATTCCACTTTCTAAACTCTGATGATGTCAGCACCCTATAAGTATATTGGAGAAAAGGATTCTCTCAGTAATCCGAATAGTGCACCGTGCTAATGCGTCTGTCTGTAGTGTCATAACATAGTTAGGTAGGGGTTTGAATCCAGCAGGTGGCAAGTGTGTGTGAAGGGGGGGGTAAGTGTGTATGAAAGAAACATCCCTTTTGGCAACTGGGAAAACACACCACAACTTTCTAGACTCTGATGATGTCAGCACCCTATAAGTATATCAGGGGAAAAGAAATCCCCCAGTAATGCGAATAGCTCGCTGTGCTAATGCATCTGTCTGTAGTGTCTTAACATAGTTAGGTAGGGGTTTGAATCCTGCAAAGGGAATGTATGAGTGTGGTTTATGTGTGTGCACTATGCTGGGAGGGTTAACTGCCTTTTGCCAACTGGGAGAACACACTACAGGGTGCACATCCCTCCTGTTGCCACATGGGGCTATGCACTGCAGGGTGGTCATTACCCTTAACAAGCAGTGATGTTGATAGCACCCTATACAAACAAAACTACAAAACAGAAGGTGGTGGTACTGATAACCCATGTAAGGTAACACTTCTTCAAGTAATGTCCACAAAACGGAGTAGGATAATCAAACAATTCTTTTATTCTATACAGACAACATGACAACAGACAACTAACTGCCAGTACTCAGTATAGTGTTACATGCTACTGTAACACGCATGTACCGAATATACCTAGATAGTGTTCTGAAGCCTGAATGTGGCAAGTGTGTGGATGTGGGATGTGTCTGTGTGTGCATTTCCGTATGGGAAACATGTTTGCTGTGGCAATCAGGGTACTACAGTACCTGATGCACATTACATCTTCCAACTGATGAGGTTGCCTGAACCCTGTGAGTACAGGTAGAGAAGGGGATGCCAGTAGTAAACAACATAGTGCACTTCTGAAATGTGTACCTGTCATGTATCAACAGCTACTCATGTAGGGTGATAAATAATGGGAATGGCAGGTGAGTGTGTGCATCTGTGTGGGTAGCAGGGTGTGTATAGATGCATGTGTGACAGAACAGATACATGTAGCTGAATCTACAAAACAGCACAAGATGCGCATTGCCATAGTCAATGTTAGCATGTGATGGTGTGCAGCTGGTACACTTTGTTAAGTAGTATGGGTGCAGATAACAATTGAGGACATTCATACAGTTACTGCAGCAGGACTGCTGGGATATACACACATTTATACTGCAACAGTCAACAGTTACCAACATGTTACTACTTATACACATCTATGTAGTCACCCTGTGCATCAGCAACGTGTTTACCTTTACCTGCACCGATGTTGTAGTATGCAGGAGGTGGCACAGTGTCATCATATGCACAGGGTGTGGGTTAGGTATTCCCAAGCCGGCCACTGGTAACACCAATTGACATGTGTGGGTATGTGTGTTTGTGAGGGGCAGCAGTACAGGGTGGACCGTTGTTGGTGCAGTGTGTGTGTGTATGTGTTTGCCCTAGGTGTTAGGTTTCCAGGTTTCTGCATGTGTGTAAGCATGCACACAGTCCCACATAATGGCTGCCATGTACAGGGTTTTGTGGACAGCCACAGACTGCACCTGTCAGGTCATCCAGATCAGTGTCTGTGGGCACGGACACGGTACCTGTGCCTGGCAGGGGTGCTACGGGCCGTATCCGGTACTAACCCAGACTGGGTACTGTCATCGGAAGCAGGGGTGTGTTGACTGGACACAGTTCCCTGTTGGGACTGTCCAGAGCCACGTGCATGTGGTCTCCTAGGGCGTCTGGATGACAGCACAGACCCAGCATTGCTGGGGCTGGTGCTGGCACTTGAGGCGCGCGAGTGGGCCTGTTGTCGTCCGCGGCCACTGCCAGCTGGTGCTCTTGCTGGCATACGGCCACGTCGACGTTGCAAACGCACACCATCGCCCTGGCCCATGGACATCTGGTTGTGGAGCAGCTGTTCTATGCCCCCACAACGTCTGTCAACAACATCTGTGAAGTTACGGATAGCATTCGCAACATCATGCATGCCGTCTGTCATGGCTATGCGACATGCTCTCAGCTCCCTCAGACCCTGTCTGGTGTACCTTTCCATACGTGCCTGTGCCTGCATGACAGTTCTAATCATAGTGGAGGTTGACATACCTCCTTGGGCACGTCGGCCAGAGGCAGTACGGCCACGGATGCCCCCACGAGAACTCATGGGTGACTGTCTGCGTGGTACCATTGGAGGCCTCTGCACATGGCTGCCTTGTGAGGATGCATGTACCACAGGTACCACATTACCCTGATCTATGCCCACTGCTGACTGTCCATCACCTAGGGACAATGGTGACAAAGGATGTAACGGCAGGATGACTGTGCGCATTGACGGGGTTGAAAGCTGTGTACTGTCAATTGGCTGACCAATGGCGGACCCAGACACACCTTCCTGCACCATTACAGACATTTCATCATCATCAGTACCTGGGGCACAAGATTCAGGTTCCCTGCTGCAGGTCACCAGAGCAGCACCAGAACCTACGGGAGGAAAACATGGAACACAGATTACAGTCTCAATACATATTTGAAAGAGATGCACTTCAATACTAATGCACACATTCAGAAATGGACACATGCACTCATGGACACTAACACACATGCACACTTGGGCACAGGCACACTTGCACACATGCACACCCCACAGTAAACACACACATCAGTACCGTGTTACACTACTCAATTTACTACCTGTCAATTACAGTTATTGTGAACACAGTCACCAGCATGTCTACTACAGAGTTACACTACTCTTCCTAGTTTTATAAATTGTTTTACAGATAATTTTAAAAGACTCACCAGCATGTATGGCCTGCCTCATTGCTACATGGGAGGGACCTGGAAGTGTGAAGAGAGTAATGTCAGTGGGCACATGTGTGCCATTCATTTTGCACATGATACAGTACAGTAGTACACTAGTTCCCTTATACACATCAGCTGCACATCATGTCTGTATATATATCATGATGACAGATACATACCACATGCACACCTTATGCGTGCATGAAGTAACAGCGTACAGAACAGTCATATGTACATACCAGGAGTTAACTCTAATCTCACCCTTACCTCTCTTCAAACGTCAACTCAAACTGTACTTCCAAACCCACTGGCTTTGTTCTTCTTGGAGTCCAGGCTAACGTCCCTCTCCCTACCCTCTCTTCACCTTTAACCCCTCATTGTGCATAGAAACTAGCTTCTACCCTGTTTCTTTCACCTTGATGTCCTTCTATGCTCTGACCTACTTCTCCCATCCCTCCCACCTCCTCTTGACTGTCTTCTTTCTTTTCCTCACTTCCCTTCTTGACTCCTGCCTCTTCCATATCATTGTATCTGTCATACTCCTTCTACTTCTCTACCCTTCTGAGCCCTAACTATTATGTATATGGCTTTTGCCTTATTGCATAACCATTATGCTTTAGGTAGGATTGCTATGAAATCAACGGTACATTGTGTATGACTCTAAACTGTTTGACTTCCTTACATGTATGTTGATTTAATTAACAGGCTGGTGTACAATTCTATTATGTTGGCTGTCTGTAATGACAACTTGTCTGTCTGCCTTTATTACGTTATGTGCGGAGCTTTTCTCCACAGGCCTCTACTGAAAATGAACTTATATCCAGCTAGACTATCTGGGTCAACAAATGTAAAAGTAATAACAATAAATGAATATGGCATCTTACCTGCACGCTCGCTGTCTTGCTGCTGTGTGGATCCAACCTCCATCAGGATGCATGATGGTTGCTGTTGTTCTGGGGCTGGATCCACAACACTTAGCAGTAGCCCCTCCTGTCTGGTGAGGGGGGGATGTGGCCCCCCCCCCACCTGTGGCAGCCTGTTGCCTGCGGATATCTGCAGCACGCTGGCGGACATTTCTTATCAAATCACTGCAGTGATGTCTCACCTGCTCATATGTCCTATCATGCATGCCAACATCATTTATCCTGCTAACAAGGTTTTGCCACAGTGCAGACCTCTCCTGCTGATTCTGGGTGGTGCGTGAGAACAGGATGGCATAGTCATGCACCAGGCTCTGGTGGATCACGTCATCCTCTGCAGCAGAGTAGGCAGGATTCCGTTTAGGTGCCATGTCTATCTGGAAAGGTACACAAACAGGTTATCAGCATAGTATCTCAACAATACATGGTACACATTCTATACAGGTAGTGTTAACTTCTACTTATTACTGATTGGTTAAAACCTGATTACAGTGTAGCTATCATTCTATGTCATTTGTACTAAGTACTTGGCCTTCAGACCAGTTGTTTTACATTAGGGAGGTTGGTGGCAAGCACTGTGGTGGCAGGACACATATATTTCATCCATTGAAGTTGGGAACTGCTGATTGTGGGCCCAGTGTACAAGTGTATTACTTCTGGTATGGGCAGTTGGCCTTCAGGCCAGTTATTTAACATTAACGAGGTTTGTGGTCTGCACCCATGTGTGACAATAGGCTGTACTCTGCCATTCATAGCTGGGGACATCTGGTTACAGGTTTATAGTGCCTGCATATATGAGCTGTATCTTACTGACATTGCTACACCTTGTTTGTTGTAGCAAACACTACATCCAGGCCTCCTGCATCTACCTTTGTTTATATGCTTGTTATCTGTTAGCTTGTTATTTCACTGGTATGCTACATCCACATAGTACACATCTTTGCAACACATCTGTGACTCACTACTGTTATCTGCATTGCTTACTGTACGTACTTCCATGTTACACATGACAGCAAGTGACTGCTTGTCATTGTTGCATTTACTTCATTGTGACACATTGCACTTAGGTTACCTGGCATTTGCTCACTGACGCTTTTATATCAGTCAGCAGTTGTAGGTAATGCCAGTACACCCTCACTCCCCACTGGACCTTGTTTTCAATCATTAGTGATTACAGAGTTCACAATAGTATTCTAGCATGTCCAGAGGTCAGTTGTCAGTTCCCTCCTCAGTCCAGCTGGTGAGTGTGGTACTCCAGAGACAATGTTAGAACAGATGCATGTACACAGACAACCCCCTCCTCCTAACAACAAATTCAAACTCATGTGAGTGATGCAACCATACACCAGACTGGAGGCTAGGCTCTGTCTAGTCAATACCGCCATAACCAGTCACGTGGCAAAGGGGATCACTCACTACACTTCCAGTCGCATGTAGACCTACCACAACAGCGGACCTAACACATGATCACACATGATCATACTTGTAGGCTCAGACCACAGCTCTGCCTATGCAGCAGAGACCTCCTAAGCAGACATCCAGGCAACCACTACCACATAAACGAACATGTGCAACACATATCACACAAAGCCAATGTGCTGAACACTCACAGCCATTAACAGTTAACAACACACCTCATACACCTGTACTAGGTGCCTCTATCATCAGGCACACTCACATCACGTTCACCAGGCTTAACGAGGTGAGGGTCATGGTGTGCAGCCTGTCAGGCACTATGAACTGCCACATAACACAAACAGTCAGGTAACCCCAAGGCAGGTACAGGTATGACTCAGTCAATGTCCATGCTGCTGTGAATGGCCTGACACATTCCTCCCTGGACTACATGACATGAGACATTACAGAGCTCTCTGAGCACGTAGCCGAGACAGTTTGACCCTGACCTTGAGTAGCATCCTACCCTCACCTAGAACAATGCCACAATATCAAGGCACGATGATCCCTTCCAACAATTGACTGACATACTGGTGTCATTCACAGGTGTGCCAATGCCTGCCATCTTGGGGTGGTATGCTTTGCTAGGGACAGCTTGCACCTGTCACCACAGTCCTATTGACATTTGGCGGAGCCTCCTGCTACACCCATAGTGCCTGTATTAGGCAAGGCTCATAAGGCAAACTTACATCCATTTGTATCACAAAGGATGAGGAAGTAAGAGTGATGCTACTCAACACTGGACGTCTAGACCCAAGGATGCACGCACCCAAAACCCTACCTAGCATTCTGGACATCGATATCTGTGCAGTAACATGAACCTGTTTCAGGTTTCACAGGAGCACACCAGTACTACCACGTTATAGCTGTTACCATTCTTGTCGGCCACAACACTTGAACAAGGGAGGGGGAGTATCAGTATTCAATGCAGATTCCCCCACGCCGACATTGGTGGCACAGTACAACATAGGTGTTAGGCCATTGAGTACAGAAGACGTAGTTGGGGACCTGGGGAAGAAACATGGTAGCGGTCTGTCATTTGTCTACCACATGGCCAACGTGGATTGACAGACATGTTATATAGCCCAGCTAATCATGACTGATTCACATGTATGGCAGGGGAGGTCATTGTGCCTCTGTACTCATCCATCATCAGGCCTATAATTGCGGACAATGCACCTTTTGGGATGTACCTAACCAGACACCTACAGCAACTGGTACAGGACAACAGTACATCATCAAGGGGATGCAATGGCTCACACAGATGTCATATGCTGCTCAGGTAAAGTGAATCCAGCTGGACTCAGTGGCATACTGCCTGTTCAGAGGCAATCTGTGCATGCCATATACAGCCATGTCCTACCTAGCAGTAATGAACGTGATGCACCTCAGGCAATCAGAGTCCCATATAGCCACATGCTCAGGAGAGCTGGACCTCAGCACTGACATACATGGACATGCTGGAGGGGCATATTCCTAACCGAGAGGCTCCCTTCACTCTGTAATGAGCTCACACTACTGGTTAGGCAGAGTCCCTCATTGACTCTCTTCCATAGGAATCTGGATGAGTGGATGGAGATCATAGTTGTACCCCAGGTATCACTTCTATGTCGCTGTTAGACAGAGGCAAAGTATACTAAAGTCGGACAAGGGCATAGCAGCATAAGATGTGATTGGGTGGCAACAAACACATTCTACTAGGCTTACCAATGCCCTAGGGCAAATAGCCTAGTATGAACCTATGAACTGTTCATTCTCAACTGTTCGAGCTCATTACAGAGTGAAGGGAGCCTCTCAGTTAGGAATTTGCCCCTCCAGCATGTCCATGTATGTTCTATTCAGCCACCGCTTGCTCAGAGGTGACCTTTGCCCAACATACAAGGCCATGTCAAACCCAGATTTGATGAATATGCTTCACCTAAAAAACCTAGATGCATCAGAGCCACAAGGGCGGGAGACTTAAACCTCGACACGGCTATTAATAGGACATGCTGGAGGGATAGATTCATCACCCAAAGACTCCCTATGCTGTGGAACAAAATCACGGTATATGTGAGGCAGAGCACCTCGCTAGCCTTGTTCAAGAGAAATCTTGACCAATGGATGGGAGATCGCAGATATACCCCAGGGATTACCTCCGTGTCACTGCTTGACAGAGGCACAGCAAAATAATGGGTATGGTTCCCCATACTAAAGGGGTGGCATAAGCCACAAAACGATGGGCTAGGCTTGTAAATGCCCATGGGCAGATAGCCTAGTATGAACCTATGAACATGTGTGTACTGCTATAGTACATCTGCCATATGTTGCATGTGTGTGTGTTGTGGGGGATGCACAGGTAATGGCCAGATACTTCTGCACAGGTGACACGTCTGACACATTCTGGGTGTTCATCCATACATACTGGATGTGTGCTGCCATCCAACCCTGTGATGTGGACACACATTACTCAGCCTGGATATACATATCTGAACAACACCACAAGCACAGTACACTACCTTGCTATGTATGCATGTTATTACACAGTTATTCAGTAGTTATGACAGTGATGCTATCCATGCAGCCCACTGGGCCAGTGGAAGCCACAACACACACCACCAGCACCTTTGCATATGCGTACCACAGACATCCCACATACTGCATGTACTGTGCACACAGTTATCTAACCCAGAACAACTGCACACCACTTATTAATCCTGTCCAGTGGACTACAGATACAGGCATATTGTATAACAATAGTAGGAGGCTACTGCAGCACAGGGCAGATTCACATGACGGAAGGCATCTGTTGTCTGCAGTGTTAAGATGCTTCACATTCACCAAATGCACAGATATTGCCAACATTGTTGCAGACAGTTTAGGTGCAGGTACCCCCCCCATTGTCCTACACACGTGTTATTAGTTATCCCAGATGACTGTAACCTCCCTATCCTCTCACATGTCCAGGTGAGAGCCACCCTCATCATTGCAGAACACATATCATCACTGTTACGAAATGGTATCCCTGGATGTGTGCTACATTCACCCCTGGAGGACATAGCACCACATGACAGACTGATATTAATCCCTGGCCATACTACAGGATATGTACCTGAACAGTGCCATACATACACAGTGGTCCCACACCAATGAGGAGGAACCTCTACTGACCCTGGGAACTACTGCATCATATGCACAACTGGCCTTGTGTTCTAAGCTATGGAAGTGTTAGTTATGGCCCACATGTACAACAATATTACATATGTTTATATTTCATGACTATGTACACACAACCTATCTCATGGACATACCTATAGATAGTGAACTATGATACATTTGGAGGTGTCACAGTATACAAAGGATTAACCTGCTACTTTGCATTACCTGTGTTTGTGGCAGCTGTTGGTGTGTCACTGGTGCTGCTTGAAGTTTGCTGCTGCTGCTGCTGGTTTTGCTGCTGGCTGTCTTTATTTCTGTTTTGTTCTGTTTTGTTCTCTCTGTCTCTCTCTCTTTCTCTGTCGGTTTTGTGCAATGAATGTATTGCATGAGTGTAGTGTGGGTACTCATTGCTTTTGTAGGTATCTGCATAGGTCCATGTGATGGCCTCTGCACCAATTGTAAGGCAGCATTTGCTAATTGCATGCAGCTGGGTGTGTACTGATTGCATGTCTCACTGTGATTTCAGGACACTGCTATAAAAGGGTATGTGAGATAGGCGTTGCCCTTTCAGATTGTAGGGCGTGGACCATGCTGGTATGCTGTTGACAGTGTTTTGTGAGTGTGAAGGTTAGTACATCTACCATGCTTCATGCTGTGTTGTAGATTCAGGTTGCTGCATTTATCTTGCCTGTTCCCTATAGTGAGTGTGTATGCATACTGACACCTACAACTATATGTCATATGTATTGCTATATAAATATATATATATATATATATATATATATATATATATATATATATATATATATATATCTGTGTACATATACATACTTTCATATATGTACATTAGTTGACATTATTGGGTACAAGCTAACAATTAGCAGGGCTGTTTCTGTTAACACTACACTAGTATGGGAACCCAGTAATTGGGACTATAAAAGTCTGCATGACATGCTTTGGGTAGTAGACATACTATATTGCCTTTATCTTCATTCATACTATTACGTGTTCCACTTATTTAGCACTATATTCCTGTATGAGAGTCATGGCTTAGTGGTAGGTCATACAGACTAGTGTTACAATGCTCTTGTGGTAGGGCCTACTAGTATGCTCATATTCTGCTTTTGAGTTGAGTATAGGGCCTATCAATCAAAGTGCTGGAGGCACCTTTAAGCAGTTAAAGGGCTTAGTAGGTCTCACAGGAGCCAGGCTGTGTTGCAGATTCTGGTTGCTGCATATATCTTCACTATTTCCTGTAGTGAGTGTGTATGGCTACTGAGACCTACAACTATATTTCATATGTATTAATATATATTTATATATATGTATGTGTAGATATACATACCTTCACATATGTACATTACCTTACATTATTATGTACAAGCTAACAGGTAGCAGGGCTGTTTCTGTTCACACTGAACTAGTATGGGAATCCAGTAATTTGGCCATTAAAACTCTACCTGACATGCTTTGGATAGTACATCTCCTATATTGCCTTTATACTGATTCCTACTATTACATGTTATATTTATTTTAGCACTGTGCTCTTGCAAAGCAGGCATGGCTTAGTGGTAGGTCATACAGACTACTGTTACCAAGGTCCTGGGTTTGAGACTGACAGTGGGAATTTTTTTTTACTTTGCAAACTTTCAAACTGAGTACAGGACTTGTCAATCAAAGTGCTGAGGCCACCTTTAAGCAGTTAGAAGGGTAAGTAGGTCACACAGGGGTCAGGCTGTGTTGCAGATTCAAGTTGCTGCAATTATGTTCACTGTTTCCTGTAGTGAGTGTGTATGGCTACTGAGACCTACGACTATATTTCATATGTATTAATATATATTTATATATATGTATGTGTAGATATACATACCTTCACATATGTACATTACCTTACATTATTATGTACAAGCTAACAGGTAGCAGGGCTGTTTCTGTTCACACTGAACTAGTATGGGAATCCAGTAATTTGGCCATTAAAACCCTACCTGACATGCTTTAGATAGTACATCTCCTATATTGCCTTTATACTGATTCCTACTATTACATGTTATATTTATTTTAGCAGTGCATTCTTGTAAAGCAGGCATGGCTTAGTGGTAGGTCATACAGCCTAATGTTACCAAGGTCCTGGGTTCGAGACTGACAGTGGGAATTTATTTTTCTTAGCAAACTTTCAAACTGAGTACAGGACCTGTCAATCAAAGTACCATAAAGGCACTTTTAAGCACTTTAAACCAGGTCTGCGCCGCTTGCTGAGCTCACGATGCAAGACTGGCGGTGAGCTCCACAAGCGCACACCCACGCTAATTTCTTTGAAAGAAAAGAAAAAGGGGTGACAGGAAAGTGGTGAAAAAGGGGTCACAAAGAGGGTAAGACAGTAGGGAAACAAGCGTGGGATTTGCAGGAGGGATGTAGGTAAGGCCCATAGATGCCCATGTCTTTGGCAGCAACAGCTGTGCATTTCCATGTATTTTGGTGAGACATTAGAAACCTTTCACCCCTGAGAGAGGTGTCAGGACAACATTAATAGTTGTTGTAGAGCCAACTGTAATTAACTGTTTCAATGTCAAGCAGACATGTGTGCGACATGGACAGCTATGTATGGGGCGTAATTTTTTTGTGGGTACAGAGTGCCCTTTTTTTTTTTTCAGGTGAGAGTGGTATGTCAGGTGAAGGAAGTCGGTATAGCTGGGGAGGTAGGTTGGGTAGGTTAACAGACAAGACAGACAAGATGCATACAGGGGCGATGTATGACACACGTGGGGGGGTTACACAATTGACGGGGACGGAGGTTGGGATTTCCAAGATGCATGAGCCCACAGATGGCAACAGTGGAACTGATATCCCCACCCATAGGCAGTTGCCACTGTTCCTTCACAGCCCAGGACGGGGTTGTGCTGGGGGCTGTGTAGGCGGGGCAACGGCTGGGGCCGTTAGCTGTGCCACACGAGCCTCGAGCTGGCATAGGGGCCCAAGAACAGTGTCTTGGATCTCCCTTCGCACCACAGACCGGACACCGTGGAGGGTGAGTGGACGAACCCCTCCGGCCACACTTGCAGAGGGGGGACGGGCCCCATCCCCTGCAGCGCTTCCACCCGAAGGTGGCACAGGGCCACCGGAGGGGGGTGCGGCCTGGGCACTAGTGCCAGGTGCAGTCACTAGCTGAGGTGGGAGAGGTGGGTCCACTGGGACCTGCCTTCCCAAGCGTTCTAGGTTTGTGAGTAGTTATGTTAGTTTGGGTTAGTGGCATTGTATTCCATTCAGATTAGTTGTAACAGCATGCATTGGTATTCCCATCAAACAAACACCCAGATATTAACACCATTGAACAAGGGGCATATCAATATCACATGCATTATTTGAACAGAAATACACAGTCAAACAACATGCAGGGTTGATTAATGGCAACAGGCCATCAGATTTGCAGGTATGAACAGGGCACATGCACGAACAGACATGCATATATTTTTGAAACAGACAAATGTCCATGATTAATGAAATGTTCACATACCATTATTTAGTGGGTGTTGTTATATGGAATTATAGGGTTGGGCGGAGATAGAAAGTGATGACACATTCATATGTTACACATTGATTTACATTTATAATAGGTACACAATTAAGTTGAGGCTGATGTTTCAAAATAAATTTTATTTGACTGTCAAGCTACACCTGTTACAAATACATCACTATCCTACTTATTTTGAATCTGATCAGATACATCATCCTGCTACACTTTGATGACAGGACAGGGGACAACTATGGCTGTTTAGTCTTTCAGATAATCATTCATTCTATCTGCAAATTGTTTACTGTGATCACCATATACAGCATTTGGCTAGACATTCCAGATTCTGACACACTGAAATCAGTTTGGTATATTACGTTGTACTTCCCACATGCATTTAGTTCTGTAGAAACACACTGGGGCTAATATATTCCGGGGTTATTACTACTTTATTTATTCATACATGACCCTTTCTGTCAGTCTCACACTTCCTGCAAATTCACAGTTCAGGTTGCTACTTCTAGGCTTTGTTCACATGTTAGACTAGTGGTGATTCAAACACTTTCCAACAGCCTCACTTCTGTCATGATTCAGCATTTCAACAGGGGATATATCTCACATGTGACTACCTCAGATTCTGAAGCTGTACTCTTGAGACTACTGCAGGCTACACTATATTTAATTAATGGTGGGACATCTGTATGACAGCACTGTTTAATTCTATCAATTATATTTCCAGTTACACTTGCATACTGATGGACTTGTTGCAGCCATACCTGCAGACTTTCAAATCTTGCTTGCACATTATATTACCTTTAATCAATACACTGCAGTGTTCTGATACATGCTACAGTATAATATTTATTTACAAGTACTGGGTGGGGTTACTAACCTGCACGGTGGCGCATCCGCACCAGCCTACGGGCATGCATCTCGCGATTCATAGAGCGGACACCTGCAGCTGTAATACAAAAGAAGTAATATTGGACTACACATCTCCATGGTATCAGCTAGTTGAAATCCTTACATACATAAGTAAAATGTAACTTACTCAGTAGTGGGGCGTTGGGCATATCCCCAGGCCTCCTGGATCCATTTGGACAACTGGTCTTGCTTATGCTGCTTCAAGTCCGCATGGTGGTGACGGACCTGCTCACCAGTGCGTGGAATGCCAGTAGCACTGGTCAGATCACGAGCCAACTGGTCCCATGCCTCTGCCCTATATGCTCCCCATGAGACCTGGCCCTGCATGAGTTGGGCCTCGTGATGGTGGACAAGGAGCCAGACCATGTATCTGGACTCCTCAACGCCCCAACGCTGTGCTCGAAAGCAACGTCCCTCACCTACTCCACTCATTCTGACTGCAGCTCTGATCTACAATCGTTTCTGCTGTGTATTCCCACCTATGGGGCTTATATATGCCGATTTTCCCGCACATTTCTCTGATTGGCCATTTTGGAATTGTATCTACTTCACTGAAAATGCTTTATCATGCTCCATTCTGGATTTTATCCCATATATATGCTATTTCTGCATTTCTAGGTATTGCTGTCATGGCTTAGTGGTTTAGTACCTTGACTCTAGTGCATGGTATCCTGGGTTCGAATCTGGCAACTGATTTTTGATTTTCCTGACAGAAATGAGTTGAGACCTGTCAATCAAACATGCCAAAAGCACTTTTAAGCACTTAAAACCAGGTCTGCGCTTGTTTGCTGAGCTAACGATGCGCACTGGCAGTTAGCTTGTGGGAGCGCCAAGAAACGGTGTGCGCTGGGATAAACCTTAATTGGCTAGTGACACACATGTTCAGCTAAGCACAGCTAGTTGCAAACAGTTTCACTCTGTTAAACCGATGCCTAGCAACAGGCACGCAGTTTACAGCTTTTTAAACACTACTCAGCTACGGGCACTCCGTCTCACAGCAGCTTACCTATCAGTACATTTCTGACTATTTTTGTTATTGTGTTACTTCAGAATATATGCTCTGTTTCATTCCATTTTACAAAAGGGAATACATTTACATGTGTACAATACTGTCAGGGGGCTTTTTAGTGCTTATTTACAAAAAAAAAAAAAGGTTGTTGTGGGGGCTCGAACCCTGCCTGCCTACTCTTAGGCCGGCAACTCTACCACTAAGCTATTACTTCTTGGCTTACTTTGCATATTTAGTTCTTATATCCTTTTCCACTGATTGCAACTGTGATTGCGCTTAGTAGCACACCACGGGCGCACACAGTAGCAAACATTTACGGGGTTTTAAAAAAAAAAGGTTTTAATTTAATTTTATTACATCTCTTCACTTTATACAGTGATGGTCTATCGGGGCATGTGTTGTGTAGTGTGTTTATGCACATTTCCATGGCCTCTCTCGTGGCTGTTTACTTTCAGCCATTCTAGTCTTCCGGGCGTGTCCGCTTGCAGGGCTTAGCCTACAGACACGCTTCTACTCTCTTACACGGACCGTGTAAGAGTTACTAGTGTGATTCAGCATGCCTTATGCACCTCATGCATATGCATGACATGCTGACATCACACAGTTTCACTGCAGCCTCCGTGTAAGAGTTATAACTCTTACACGGAGGCTTCCTGAATCTGGCCCAATGACTTTTACATAGGCATTCCTAAGACTAATTCAAATCACACACATGCAGGTGTCTGTGAAGTGTATTTTCATTCATTCCCAAATTTGTGTATCTCTTATTTCCATGCTTAAAAGGTAGGTCTCCAGAAGCATTGCCAAATAATAAGCTAAGTTTCAATTTATTTATTTTATTTTACATTTATTTTACATTTGTTGACCGGGCTAGTCTAACTGGATACATGTCCATTTTCAATAGAGGCCCGAGGAGATAAGCTCCAATACAGATAAATGAAAAGCTTAGTAATCAATATGCAAAATAAGACTAAATGAAAATATTCATATTAAACTAGCAGATTTCAGGTACATAAACACAAAAAATAGTAGGAAAGATAACTAAATAGCAGAATTAATTATATATAAAAAGAAAAACAATAATGCAGGTTAAACATATTATTCTGTGAGGATAAACAAAAAATCTTGTAGTGCCAGAATGCTTCTACTATACAGTATGCAGTTATAAGTCATTTATAAATAGAAAGACTAAGGTATAGAGGGGAGGCAGGATAAGTATATACATAATGTAAAAGGAAGAAAAACTAGTATATTTTTCAGTAGGAAATGTAAAGGGAGATTCTGCATAGTGAAGTTTGGGAGGAAAATAGAATTTATAGGGATGAAATATGAACTAATTTCTGAGTAGTGAGGGCCAGGCAGAGTTTAGTTCAATTAGATAGATAGTTGCCTAGTCAGGTTTAGTACAGGGGCACAACCAGTGTGTTCTAAGGAAGGGTTTTAGCCTATTTTTGAAGAGTGATAGAGAGGGAAGAGAGGAGAGGTCACTGTGGAGAAGATTCCAGGTTTTTCCAACAGCATTGGAGAAGAGAGATTTGCCAGCTTTGTTGTTAGGTTTAGAAATGTATAAAAGAGTTTTGTGAGAAGAACGCAGTGATTTCAGATTTGTGTATGGAGTGATGAGGGTAGATAGACTAGGAGTGCAGGATGGATTATAAAGAGTTTTATGGGCGATGGTTAGTTGATGGAATTTGATCAATTTTTGCATACTTTATCCCATAGGTTTGATTCCCAGCTGGTATAATAATATTTCAGCATTGTGTAAGACCCAACATCACAATATGTCGCAATTAATCCTCTTTCTCCTTCCAAATTGCATGGTGTAAAAGCCATGCTATTAAGCATTCATTGTTGAACACTGGAACCTTTGTTAATAGGTTGAGCATCACACATGACAAAGCTTAATTCCATGTTTTACACATTTATTGCTATAGGATAGAAGTAGTACCATGTGTCTGCCAATGAGTCCGTCTGTTTTCAATTGTTCAAATACAATTGGCAAGGCTGTGTGTCTTTGTGCACAAAGAGTTAACCTGTGAGATATGAATTAAGCACCAATTCAGAAATATTTTGTTTGTTTGAATTTTGCAGACATGGCTGATAAGGGAGAGAATAATGTTAAATTTAGAGCACAAGGGTAGAGTGTTGAGGAGTCTAGGATATTTGTGGCACTCTTCATGAAGTATTACTACAGTAGGCTGCTGTATGGGCGTTACACCTGATCTCAAGCTAAGACTTGGAATAGCTTAGCCAAGGTTGTCTCCAAAGCAATAGGTGTTCCAAACAGTGGCAATTGAGAACTGCAAGCAGGATCTCATAAGCCAATGGAAGGCTGAACTTAGGACTGTGAAAACCACCCAGGTGTGTAAGTATACTGACCGATCATCTATCAATGATATGGCATTAATGATCGTCAGCCAACACAGGTGCTCATTATACTTTTGTATATATTTATTTTCTTTTCTTTCTGTACTGTACAGCCAAGAGAAAATAGTTACAAACCATGAGGCACACCAAGAGAATTCAGAGAGGCATGGGGGTAAGTATTACTTGAGTATATATTCAAACCAGAAATTTATTTTCATTCACTCAAGCACTACCATCTTGAGCAGGCATACCTCAACCTTCATTTCAAGAATGCATGGCTTCCGCAATAATTCTTGCTGCTTGCATTAGGCAGTGAGAATAGAAGCTTGTGTGTGGATTCAATACCCAGAAGTAGCTATGATGTTTTATTACTAGATAAGTATTTATAAAATATTAACAGCAATAATTTGATAGGAAGAATTAAAATAGGGTAATTGCAATTATTACATTTGAATGCGTATTTCCGCTTCATCACAGGGAAATAAAGACTGCTCTTTGTTATATCATGGCAGTGATATTTGTTAATTTTATGTCACATAACTACTTTTCCATCATTCGTGTATATGGCAAAGGTGTGCAATAGTTAAATATCACAATTGTTTGTACATTCCCAAACAAAGTTTATTACATTTATTGAAAAATACATTACTGCTATGTGCCATATATCTAATTATATCTTTTTGTCAGCCTTTCTCTTTCTCTTTTTTTGGTGGGGGTATAATTTATTATCAATTTACTGTTTGCACACATTGCTGCTGAAAAATAAATGATCAACAGCATGGGGAGGAAGACCAACCAATGCAGCTCAGCTTGCCATACCTCCACAGTCCAACTGTGTCAGGCAGCTCTGTCCTGTTTGGTGGTGCAGTGGTACCCTCTGTGAGCAGTAGCAGTGGAGGTGGTGATTTTGTCACCCAACAAGAGCTGCTAGGGCTGGTGCAGGATATAATGGTGAGGGACCTCAGTGCACTTATTGGCAGGGTTGAATAGGTCCTGCACCACATTGCAAAGATAACGCCATGTCCAGCACAGACCCAAGAAGATGCTGCAGTAGACAGTGATGACAATTCTGAGGGTGAGGATTAGATTCTCACTTTTCTCAAGCTGGACATGGGTGCTCCTCTGATATCCCCTACCTATCCCCAATGGTGGTGTCCTCCAACCTTTCATCTACATCACAGTCCCTATCTAAATTGTATGTCCTATAAGTCTGCACAGACTTCCTAACCTTCCCTACTTACCTGCCTCCCTTTTTCCAGAACATTTTTACCAAATTCCTTTCTCTTCTAAAAATATATAACAATGGGCATCTGTCCCCGAAAAATAATTATACCCCATACATAGTGCTCCAATTTGTCTGTGTCTCATCTTAACACAATTGATTTGGTATAACGGGCTATACAACATTATTCTGTTGTCACTCATTACTGGTGTGGTGACCCTGCAAAGTCATGAAAGTAGATATACAATTGTTCACTTATGTTATGAAAAAGTGGTTAGCTATGGTGCGCTCCCACAACTATCCTGAAAATTCCTGTATTCTTCCCCTGTGTCTTACTCTCTGCTTGCCAGCCCCATTTTCACCACTGTCCTTTCCACTGCTTTTTCACAAGTTTCAACTGGTCAAAAAATAGATTCACACAAATCACATATGGCTAGAAATGACCTGTGGAAAATCCTTCACTTTATGTCCTTGGCATTTGCAAGGTGTTTGGCATAGTGCAGCAATTCTGAGTGACAATGAACACCAGTTAACTTCTTGTTGCAAAAGCTGAGGATTTCAGTTTAATTGACAGCTGTCCAGTTACTTTCATGTAAATGTACTTAAATCTGCAGTGCAATGGGAATGCAGAGTCAAGGCAGACAAAAAGCAGTGATGGTGATTAGTTAATGTAACAGTTCTTATTCTGTTAGATGTAATAAACTAAGAGTTCCTATATGTTGTGTTGAGATAATTACTCTATTTATAACCTGATATTTTTGCATAGTATCATGGGTTTGATTACAGATGTATGTCAATTTATTAATTTGTGACATTTCATATTCTTATCATATATTTAACAGCAAGTGTATGTATATGTATCCATGTAAAACATTTCCAAAACATTGCAGCCCCAACAAGTAGACATATTAAGACATCCTTATCCTGCTTATGTCTTCATGTTTATTCATTCTCCTACCCTTTATTTGTATCTGTGTCAAACACTGTAGTGTGCAGAACAGAACAGACAAGTAATGATTTAAAAGGTAAGAGCAACACACCATACAAATGTTCCTACATGTCCCACAAAACAAATTGTTGCTATTCCTTTCTCCATCTGTCTATATCTCCCTTGGTTCATCCATTCCATAAGTTGTCACAGGGCTTCAGCTGTGTTATTTTAACAGTGTGAAATAATAATGCCTTTGTGGCATAATAAGCTAATACTCACGTGTATAGAAAGATCTTTGAATAATTTCGCAAGTTCTAGTCCAGTCGTTAGCTAAGTGGTGCTTATTGTTTTTGGTACACCGTTTTATGTGTACCTCTTGGCTACATATTGTTATGAGCCACCATTATCCTTTTTCTGTCATAATCTAGTTTATCCCTGCCTCCATCTCACCCTGTCGATGCATTTCTCCCTTCTGTATCGTTATTCTTCTACCTCTGCACTTGCACAGTGCCTGGTGCCGGGCAGCAAATGCAATTAAGGCTAAATGGAAATACACAGCTTATATCTTGTGATTTTATTGCCTTCAGCTACATAACTCTGTTGCATTTCATGCTGTTGTGCTAAGCTATGTTTATTCAGTTTAATGTGCATTTCAACAAGCTGAGAGGAGTTGGATGTACAGATTACAGTCAACAGACTAACAGAAATGACTACATACATCAACCTGCTTTCAAATGTTAAATATCAGAATCATGACTTCCCAAATTGTGTGCTTAGACAGTACTTAGGCATAAATCCTTTTCTTGTAATGCTGTAAAGGTTTCAATCCAGATGGATGAAAAATGTTTCAGAATTTTTTGCCTGACTCCTGTGGCTGTAAATGTTGGCTGCACCTTTACTTAACACATTATTATCCAGCTGCTATATTAATGCCCCTGCTTCCTTTTGTGAAGCCTGTCTTGTACAGATCTTTATGGAAAATTCAACACAAGGCAACAAAGAGTACTGCCAATTCCATTTCTAAGTTCTATACTTCAAGATATGATTACACATCCACTAGCACTTTGCCATTGGCAGCACAATTGAGCTTAACAGAGCTATGCTCAAAGTGTGAAATAAAAAAAAAGAAAATCAAATAATTATTGTTTTAGGTTGCACATTTGTATGTTTATATTATTTTTGTCAACAGGCGATATCAATTATGACTCAGTTAATTCAGTCATTTAATGTTTGTCTGCTCTACAGTGTTTACACTTGCAACTGTGTTATGAGTTTAGTTAACCTATCCTCACACAATCCATCACTGTTATTCTGCAGTGGACTATGCTATGTATGACTTGCATATTTGCCTTGCCAATGCACATAGTGCAAGTATGAAACAATACAAGTGCACAATCATCCTAGCATAAAGTTGCAGGAATGTTTGTTCTCTAGATTGTGTAACTAGATAAGTAAGTAGAGTTTTGGTGTTCTATATTGGAAGGCATTGTTTACAGTTAGTTGGCATGAGCTAAGTCATTTTCTACTGTGGATAAGCATTTTAAACTGCTAGATGACACACCATCCCCTAATCCCACCTTTCACAACCACAACTTCTTTGCAACACACGGGTTTAACTAGAAAGGCTGGTTGTACTCTACAGAGTACAATTTTCTATACATTACTTAAAGAAACCATGGCTTTTTTTTCAGGTCATATCATGTCCTCAAATAGTGCTGCGGTAGCGTTGTCACCTCACAGTAAGACGTTGTCCTGTTCGATTCTCAGCTAGAGTGTCTTCTGTGTGGAGACATGCGTGAATGGGTGTACCTTCATTGAAGGTTGTGCGTCAGGGCCAGCAACTCAGCACGTAAAAATCTACTGCCAATCATTAGCGGACCGGAGTTCCACTGTAGCAACCCCTAACCGGGAAAAGCCGAAAAACACAACAACTACAGCAACAACATTATGTCCTCAAATGTCTAAAGTAATGCTTCCAATTAGAGTGTCTTAGATTGAAAAATATCTATTTAATGTTTTTAGAGAGAAATTGATGCAATCATTCATTAAGTGGGGTGGGGGAGAATGTTTCCATTTCCCAAATGACAGGTGGTATATGGGGCAGCAATAACAGCACATGATTATAAGATTATATTCCCTGCCTACACCCCTGGTGCAACACACGGATAAGGGCATTCCTGCTAAACTAAACTGTCACATTTAAAATATCACAATTTTACTGTGGTGCTTGCATTACTCACATTTTTCTCTAGAATGTGTAAATAGATATGTAGGAGGTTCAAATATAGCTGGGCTTAACTCCTACAAGTGTGTGTGTGTGTGTGTGTGTGTGTGTGTGTGTGTGTGTGTGTGTGTGTGTGTGTGTGTGTGTGTGTGTGTGTGTGTGTGTGTGTGTGTGTGTCACTGTAAATGTATTCAGGATTAGTTCATATACATTTGCAGTGGCAACATTTGCAACCCCAGATGGCTATAAAGGTCATTTTACTGGACACATCTCCTTGGAAATACACTGCTGATGTCATCCCTTCATAGATGCCGTATGTCTCAGTTGCACTTTGTATTCTCCAGTGATGCTGGCTAATGATACTGTGGTCTATAGATGGTGCAAGTGAGTAGGTAGGTGGTGTGAGTCTATCAATGCTTAAATAGTGTGATTGTAATTACTGTCATATACCAGTTTTCACCACCCAACCACCTTTATGTACACTTCTACTTATGAGATGGCTTTATAGTGGCATACTGTTTACAGTAGCAAATCTTAGCACATCTGTAGGGAAAATAACTTTTTGGCTACAAAGTGATTACATAATGCTACCACAACTGCAGTACCTTACAGCTGTCATGTGAATGCTCCTGTGTTGCGTGACTTTGATACTGTGCTTTTTTACATTGCATAACTACACAAAGGTGGTGCCTCAATGGATCCTGGAAACTATCGCCCCATAAGCCTGACTAGCTTGGTCTGCAAAGCTATGGAAAGGATCATCATGGACCTCATAAATAAAGATATTGGGGACCTACAGTCACTGGATCCTACCCAGTTCGGCTTTGATAAGAACAGATCATGCCTCTTAAACCTTGTCAATTTCTTTGAAACAGTCACCAAGGCCATTGACGAGGGGAAGGTGGTCCACACAGCCTACCTGGACCTCGCAAAAGCCTTCGATACAATACCCCACTCGGGCATTATAGATAAGCTCACCAGCTTAAATATAAACCCCTATGTCACTAGATGGGTTGCAAACTGGCTCAAGGACAGAACCCACATGGTTAGAACTGGAGCCATGTCAGACTCCAAACCAGTTACAAGTGGCATCCCACAAGGCTCAGTCCTGAGACCTCTCTTGTTCGGTATATATTTCTCGGAGGTACAGGCCAACACGGAAGGACTGTGGCTGACCAAGTTCGCAGATGACTGCAAACTAGGCACCATAATCGACTCTCCAGCCGACACAAGCATCTTACAAAAGGGCCTCATAGAAACAGACAACTGGTGCCAGAGCTATGGCCTCAAGCTAAACGCCAAAAAGTGTATAGACATCCAATTTGGCAAAAACAAAGTGCCCACAAATTACCACATGGGTGGTAATCCATTAAGTACGGGAGAAGTAATTAGGGACCTGGGGACCCAAGTTGATAGCAATCTCTCATTTGAAAACCACGTGGCCAAAGTGGTTAGAAAAACATTTTATATAGCCCACCTAATCATGAAGGGATTCACATCTAGATCAGGGGAGGTCATCGTGCCTCTTTACTCATCTCTCATCAGGCCCATAATTGAGTACAATGCCCCTTTTGGGATGTACCTTACCAGACACCTGCAGCAACTGGAAAGAACCCAGAAGTACCTCACCAAGAGGATCAAAGGGCTCAAACAGATGCCATATGCTGCCTGGTTAAAGAAACTCCAGCTCTACTCAGTGGCATACTGCCTGCTCAGAGGCGATCTGTGCCTGACGTATAAAGCCATGTCCAACCTGGAATTAATGGACATGCTGCACCTCAGAAAATCCAAATCCCATCGAGCTACGCGCTCAAGAGACTTGAACCTCAGCACTGAAATAAATAGGACATGCTGGAGGGACAGATTCATAACCCAGAGGCTCCCTTCACTCTGGAATAAAATCCCAGTCCAGGTTAGGCAGAGTCCCTCATTGACTCTCTTCAAGAGGAATCTTGATGAGTGGATGGGAGATTGTAGGTTTATCCTGGGTATCCCTTCTGTGTCACTGTTAGAGGCACAGTATACTAACCTCGAAAAAGGGCATAGCAAAATTCATTTAAAATGGGTGGCGAAAGCCAAACACACTCTGGCTAGGCTTATAAATGCCCTAGGGTAGATAGTCTAGTATGAACCTATGAACCTATGTAGGCTGATTGAGGCCAGCTGTGAGAGTGTCCTTCACCATCATACTGTGTATACTACTGTTCCAGTACATATATGATGTATAGCTGTACAGTGTTATTGTTCACTTCAACTGCTTTTTAGCATAAACATCCAGCTAATAAATAGTGGTGAGGTCATCCATTTAAACGTACACTGTCCCATGTTCTGGGACAGTGTGTACTACATGATGGAAACATCTTCCTTATTATAGAAGCATTGATATTGTACTGCTCTCTCTTGTGTGGACATTAACATGTATAGCTCATTTCCAGCATTCTGAATACATCCACTTGTTCATAATATATTTGTAATTCCATTCTTAATGCGCACATTCAGTTCAGTTATTTGTGACAACTTCCATTGCTATCTGATGTGGCACATGCAGTTAGTACAGAAGTATGTAAAGAGCCTAATATAATAAGCAGGAGTTTGAATCTGGTAACCTCTGTATGTCAGACAGCAGTAGTTGACACACAGACAATAGTTATGGCACACTCAGAGGGCCACCTTTTTCATACCTTGTCCTACAGGGTAGGGCAACCATACCCCTTATTATAGGAAAGTGCTGTAAGCCTTTCAAAGGTGCTTTTCATGACATGACTGATATATATATATTTCTGTGGCATTCATATTTGTTATGCATCTCTCTGATATCTGTCCCAGTATATGTTAGAAAATGACATAATGCAAATGTTTATGATGTCATTTATTGCTCACAGGCAATATCAATTCTCAAGATAATTATGATCTGCGTTGCATGTCTTTATCTAGACATTTCTTTATTACTGCAATTGTTTTCATCACACCATACAGCTTAATAATAGATGAGGGATTCCATAAACATTTTTACCATATGGCATGCTGCTAGATCATCCAAAACTGTCTTTGTTACAACACTTACTTGTGTTCTGATACTGTTAAGTTCCTGTTATGTTACTGTTCCCTGTAATTCCTCATGAGAATACTTAGTATAATGATGTCTGAGATGTTTGCATATCAGCAATGAAAAACTTGAAATCATGAAATTTCATCTGATCTGTGCTCTCATTTGTCACTTTATGTATGTCATGTGTTATGAGATTACCAGTTAGCATTTACATGTTTATGCAACACTTGCTTATCTATTACATATTCATACATAATAAACCCCTTTCCTATGGGTGCCACTGACATTTATTGGCAAAACATGTCCATTTCTGATGTACCTGACATTACAAATGTGCAGTCCATTTGTTCTTGTGTATACATGCTGAGGAGGAGAATACAGCAGAAGTGTCAGCTTGCATATATAAATTCCCTGTATGTACATCTTGTATGCAATAACTGCAGTCTATGCATTCATCCCTTAGTGTTTCTTCTGTCCTTGCTGTTATCTGAATTCATTATTTTATTAATATGTATATGGCATTTTCACTCCCTTTTGTTGCACTGCAGGTTTATATCTCTGTTACATCCTTTGTTAGGATGCCAGTATTACTTCATGTGCATAACTCCAGTATTCTCATTATACCACTATTGCAGGATTGATGTTAAAAATGCTTCTTTGACACTCCAGCACATTTGCCTGCAGTATATGAGTACAATTTGTACTTTTACCCTTCCATATTGATTAATTATGCAGTATAAAACACATATCATTTGTGTATAATTCCCCCATTTCACTTCCCCTCCTTCAGTATTCTTTCAATGTACTTGGCCTTAATATTTCTAGGCTACAGATCTTGCTTGTATCTGACCCTTTCCTATATGCAGGCCATTATGTTTACATTCTAACCTTGTGCGTGTGCTTGCAAGCACCTTTCAATGGCCACAAACACTATTGCTGGCCACTAAAAGGTGTTTGCAACTGGGTAGATGTAATGACCAGCATTCATGTTAAATTAGTGCTGCTGTTCATTGTGATAACACCCTTACATTGTGCAGGCTTAGCATGGTACCTACATATTATTAATGAATCCCAGGGGCAGTCTGAAAGGCTCAACAAAGCTGACTTAATGGATGGTTCTCAATGTTAATGTACTTCATGCAAGAATTTTATGTTATAGGGTGATCTGTTAATAGGCACAGTCCTGCATATACATTTATGTATTTATTATAAATCACCCTATCATGCTTCGACCAGAGGAAACATGTTTTTCTTACATTGCAGGCAGCTATAGCCAAACTTGGGAGTTTTATGTAAATAGTCTCATTTTCCTAGAGCTTTAAATATAATTGACACACTTTATTTCCCACTTTGGGTTTTTCATGACTAGGCAGCAAAGAAAAAATATTTTTATTTTACATTCCAGCACCATATTCAGGAAGTGAAATTTTCAGTGTACTTTACAACATACTGGACAGGGCTGGCAGTCAACAGGAGTTGACCTACGGGCAGCAATTTAATTTTTATTCTATCTGCTGTGTTTCAAAACTGCATTTATATATGTATTATCCCTTTGTCTGTTCTATTTTTATGAAATGTTTGTAAATTCTTTTAGCTAAGAAATGAGGACTAAAGTAGATGTAAACTAATAAAGTACCCTGAAAGCGGTAATATACAAAATCATTAAAAATCAATGAAATTGCACATTTAAGACCAAGTAACATATATACTTAATTATAAATAACATTTGAAAACTAACTTTCAGAATGAAACATTTTGTTTTTATTGATCTCCACAGGCAATTAGCTGCCTTATGGCCTTTTTTCCACATTGTAGCTTGTCACCAGATCCTGGCTTTTAGCAATAGCATCTCATCTTCCACTGACAGCCCCTTGACCAGAATTGATAATTTTGGAAAAGAATATCCCTGTAGGTCTTGATTTAACTTCCACGAGTTTCACTTGCTCACTGCAACATTAAGCAAACCACTTTCCAAAGAGCCTTCCTGGGCTGCAGACGCAAAAGAAAACAAGTCATTAGTGCTTAGCATATGTACCACTTAATAAGCCTCTTCACATATTACTAATGCCTACTAACCCTGACCTTGCCCCTACCCCTAATCCTTATCCTGCACCTTTCCTTTCAAAAACCCTTTCAGTAACACTAACACTATTCAGAAAAAAAATGTAAAAAGTGTGGTGCAGCTTTGGTGAGACATCCTCAAAGGGAAACGGTTTGCTTTTGCATTCTTTTTTACAGACGCTGTCATGTTGTTAATGCTGGTTTTCAAATACTGGCAGCACAGATGCTTTTACATTATGATAAAGCAATATTTTATATATGTCTATCTCGTTTTATATATATATATATATATATATATATATATATATATATATATATATATATAGATAGATAGATATATATATATTGATATAGGTATATGTATTATAATCCAAAAATAATGCAACACCATCTAAAATGATAGTACATCTTTCTTTAATAAGCAATACTTTGAAAACCAGCTTTCCTTGAGAATGACTTATTTAATACACACAACAAAAGCCTTAGTGCAGGGACATAAATTTAAATAATTTACAGTAATTCACATGACAATGTTGGACCAGTCATTAACCATTACAACTAGACCATGTTTTGACAGATGGATAACTTCTTTTGGCTTTTTCCTGGTTAGGGGTAGCCACAGCAGAACTACAATCCGCTAATGATTGGCAGTAGAGTTTTATGTGCTGGCTTGCCGGGCCTAATGCACAACCTTCAATGAAGGAACGCCCATTCACGCATGTCGCCACACAGAAGATGCTCTAACTGAGAATTGAACGGGCAACGTCTAACTGTGAAGCGACAACGCTACTGCAGCACCACCGCAGTTTTTGACAGATGGATAACTAACCAAGTAAAATAATGTGCATGATAGAATGAAATATTAAAATAATACAACTTGAGCATCATTTTCTAAGGAGATATCTGCAAGTGTAACACTACTGACATCTTTAACTTTGATCAGTCTGAGAATTGCAGCTCAAAGGGGCAGGGTAACCTGGACATGATTTATAGTTGCATGTCACCATTTGGTGATTAAGGAGGAAAACGTCCACAACAAAGAAATAAAATAAAACAAATAAATATGAAAGAACATGTAACTGAAACATTAGCATATGAAGACATATCATTGTCATCATCATCATCAGCCCCCTTTTTTTGCATATTCTACATGAGGTTGTGGTATCGTGTTAACTGTCACCATCTCTCTTGATTCAGTGCTACACTCCTTCCTTCTTCAACACTCATGCCTGACTGTCACAGATCTTCTTTCGCACAATCCATCCACCTCTTTGCTGGACATCCTCACTTCTTCTTACCTTCTTCCTGTCTGTCACAAATCTTCCTCACGAGATTGTCTTCTGCTTCTCTACACATGTGTCCAAACCACCATAATCTGTTCTCTTTGATCTTTTCTACAGTTGGCGCTACTTTGACTTTTGCTCTTATGTCCTCATTTCTTCATCTGTCCCACAGTGTTCCTCCTACCACCCTTCTCAGGCACTTCATTTCCATCAGCTTTAGCTTCTTCAGCTGCCCTGCCTTTACTGCCCAGGTTTCTGTACAATACAGTAGTACTGATCACACCACTGTCTTGTACACCTTACTTTTTAGCTTCTTTGGCATTCTTCTGTCATATACTACACTTGAGACTCTATGCCAGTTGGCTGCAACCCCTCTGATTCTAGCTTTGACCTTTCCATTCAGACTTCCCTTCTCCTCAACCACCCCTCACAGATACTGGAAGCTATTTATCTGTTACACAAATTCTGAAATTCCTGAAATTTTATTCAAGATATTCAAGCCAATAATTTTGGTTTAGAATTTGATGGCATCCAGATGGGTAAATGTATAGCATATTTCGATATAAGCCTTATGGGAAATGTTGGTGAGTTAATTGCTACAGCTATTAATAGAAGGGTTGATAATGTCAATTATTCTTTGTATGGTAGCACTTGTCATCCCACACATTTGATTTCCATGATACCATATAATGAATTTCTACGTATAGAACAACTGTGTAGTTCAGAAAAAGACTTATGAAGAAATATGCAAACCGACTGAAACGTTTATTAAAAGCAGATATGATAAGGAGAGAGTTATTAATGCTGGTTGTAAAGTATTGAACAAACGTTATGGTATAGAACATCTTCTCCATAATGCTATGAGTACTCAGCATCTTTATCATGTCTGCTGTGACCTCACCTGATCCTGCTGCTTTCTCTGACTTCATTTTCCTTGGTGCTGTTCTTGCTTCTTCTAGGGTGTTCTCCCATCATAGGCCGGCATAGTACAGCTTCTCTGGGCTTTTCTTCATTCAGAAGCTGCTGGAATTACTCCTACTTTCATCTGCCTTTGATACCCTGTGGACTGGTGAGCAGGGTGTTGCTGGCATCCCTTATGAAAGCTGTCTGACTGTCATATTTTTCTTTCTGTCTTTGCCTTGCAACCTATAGTTTCTTTGTGCCACCTACTGAGTCACTTTTCAGAAGTTGGTAGAGTGCCTCCAATGCATCTCCTTTCTTAGCTTCTTTGTTAGCCAACCAGTATTCCTTCCTAGCCTGGTTGGCCTGGTTGGTCTTCTCTATCTCCCACTTTTTCCTGCACTTCTTCTTTCTTTCTTTAGATGACTTCCTGGACATCTGCATTCACCACCTGCTTTCCTTATCTACCTTATTTCCATAACTGTCTCAGCCACATATCTGTTATGTAGTCCTCACATATACTTAAGGCACTGCCATTCTTCTTCAACTCCACCTATTTCCTCCTCTTCTTGGGGTGCTAGAGCCCTGAGTAATTCTGTTAACTGTTATATGGCCTGATCTCTCTGACCACTGCTTGCTGCTGATTGTGGCAACTGGTTACTGTTTCACTGGGGATGACTTTGCAATCATTGATTCTACCCCAGTGCCTTTTCCTTACTAGGAGGAAGTCTGCCTGCATGTTGGTGTGATCTTGTGACTGTCTCTCTTTCTCAACCATACTATCAAGCCATTTGCCAGACAGGAGTTTAGAATGGCCTGTACTCCTTTATTCCTGTGGACCCAGGCAGTCCCCATATCCTTTTCTCTCTGTCCTGATATGTAATTGTAAGTGTAGCAATTCTCAGTACATGTTCCTGCTAACTGAGCTATCTTATAAAAAGAATGTTAGTGGATGATGAAGTAACACTATCACTATCTGTGAAGGTAAAAACTGCTTTGAGAATAACAGCTTATGTCTTAAAATGTTGCTGTAGTCTTTCTGCCATATTATGTGTAATAAAATCCATTGCTCAAGTTGCCAGGAGCTTTGTCACACATTAAATTATCCATACCCATTAAGCCAAATACATTACCCATTCCATACTGAAGGTGACTACTTTCTAAATGTGTGAAAAATATGTTGGTAATAACTGACGAAAATATTTGTGCTTTACACATTTACTTACATCAAGACCATGAACCAGAAGGAAGACATCCATATGGCTTGCCTCCTGAAAAGATGTGAAACATTTTTTAACTCTTTGCTGGTTTCCAAAGATAGCTCAATGTTGGCCAAAATGTTGTCCTTTTCTAAAAATAAATTAACACACTGGTGGAATTGCACTAAAATTATCTCTCTCTCTGCTGTCAGCATCACCCAATAATTTTGAATAATCTGCTTTAATTTAAACATATTGGCACTACAGGTTGTTGTAAAAAATATTGCCTTGTCCTGGTGGGTTTGGTGCATAGGCTGATAGCTAAAATACCAACTCTAGAAAATTGCCTTGCCCATTTCATGGCTTCAAGCATCACTCTGGGATAAGATGAAACACAATGACAGGCTTGTTTTTAATATTTATGAAAATGACTACATATTCTACAAATGTATAGAAATTGTGATAACAGAAACTTATCTATCATGAACCTGGGCTGACAGCTAATAGCTTCCAAAAGTAAATTTCTGGTAATATTTTTATGATACAAAAGAGTTTGGACAGAACCATCAATTAACTTGTTTACTGTCATTTCAAAATTTCAGTAGATGAAAGATAGCTTTTGAACGTAAACATAATAATAAAATAATTATATGTAAATAATAAACAAACCGGTACAGTTTTTGTAAACACCTGTTCTGCAATACCCAGCAGTAATCATACAGCCAAAAAGTGATTATTTGTACAATCATATGTCATATCCAACTCAAAATATCTCATGGATATAGCAACATATATATGCCAAAAGTACCTCTCTTAACTGTACTTTGTAACTCAATATGACATGTATATTGAAAATATATTTTTCTCCAACACATGAATTATCAGCTGTAAAATGCATTTATTAAATTCAGTAGTGCATAAATTACTACAGAGTAACCAGTACTCTATTCCTTTAGCATTAGATTTATGCCAAAAAAATAGTCTTAATACTACTGACTTTTTGGATGTGAAAGTAACTGAGTTAATTGATGGCTCTGTTCCAACTTTTTTGGATTGTAAATCTTTAACCTGAAATTCACTCCCAGAAGTTCCTTGTTGTCACCCAGGTTCATTGATTAGATTCATAGATATTTCATGACCACTAAGTCTCGTGACCCTTCTCATCTTTTTGGCACCCTCTCTCAGGCAGCACTTCCTTTTTCCATGAGGGCCAAACCAGTCAATACCGGAGTAAATTTGTGGACACCCATCTGGTCTTGTTTAAAGGAAGATAGCAAGTTGTTTTTCATTAACATGCAGGGGAAGTGTATTCTAGAAGTTTGGGAGATGCTGAGTTATTTACTTGTCCCTGCATCATGTTTTCTTTATCTGTTGGCTAAGATTTAGGTCATTTTTGTAATATTTGCAGAGATATTGGATGTATGGAGAAACAGGAGTTCCAGGACAATTGGATCTGTAGTGCTGCAGTAACTGAAACAGAGATCTCCCCTCAAAACTCTATAAGACACTTAATAAAAGAATAGAGCTTCCAGCCTCTCTTGTTAGCTAAGGGACTTTAGGACTGTGATCTTTTTAGTTAGCAACATTTATGGTCTTTCAGATTGTTTGATATGTTTAGTGAGATAAACCACAAATGTGGGGCATTGTACTCAATAACTGGCCTGATCAATGCTGAGTATAAGGGAGTGATTACCTCTTTAGGCTTTCACAATGAATTGATGTATCACAATCCATGAAACACAACCTGCTGGAAAAATGAATTCCCACCCCCCCATATAATCAACGCCATGGTTGCACTATAAGGGGAGAAGGGAGCAAACACCCATATGTGGCACTTAGTGCCTGAATGATTCCCTGACAATGCCTTTCAATAGCAATGCTAGCACTGTCAGTGAAGTGGGACTCAGGGAGTTGTGGCTTGGAGGATTGCCTTTCTTGGAGTATCGGTGTTATACTCTTTAGACCTTGATGGCATTCCTTTGGCAATTTACTGAGTTAAGTAAAAGGATTTCTTGACAACCATTGTTACATGATAGTCAAAACAGAGGGAGCTATCAACCCATGTACTTAGGTCTCTAATTACTTTTTTTGTTTTTACGGGTGTGTTGTCTAGAAAGTATGATGCCAGGGGGTAGTGTTTACCAAAAGTGATGATACTAGACATTTTAATATTTAGTTTGAGCCCAGCTCACCAAGAGTTTACTAGGGTGAGTTTCTTCTGTAGTGTTTGGGTGTCATAGAGTGATTTAACAACTCCAGTTTGCAATCATCTAAAAACTTTGTTAGCAAAAAGGAGAAGCCTAAACACCAAGCCCTAAGGGTCATCACTGACTAATTTCATACTTTCTGATGAGGAACATGTAAGCTGCATTTTGTGGGTTCTGTCTTTCATTCAGTTTGATATCATCTAATCACTTATGGATCAATTTTTAAAGCATTTTACTTTTGTATGATGCCAGCATGGGGAATGGAGTCAAAGGCAGTATCGAGGATAAGATATGCTGTGTGCACTGAATGCCACTATCTATAGTGCCCATAACCCTTTTCCAGAAATTTACAAGATTAAATAGACAGGATTTACCCTTCACAAACAAAAACACCTGGGGACAACTCTAACAAGATTTTTGATATCACAGCTTGTGAGTAAAATTAGAATACATTGCTTGGCTTTGAAGATGAGATTTTTTTAGGCTGATAAATCTGTAATTACTTGGACCAGTTTTAAGGCCACGTCTGTGGAGAGGATCACCACTATCATATGCCAATCATGTGGACATAAACAGTAGCTAATT